>NC_135749.1:610000-852500 GCF_041903045.1 Epinephelus lanceolatus | reverse complement strand
GGTTAAGGGGGTTTCAGTAGTCCTTGAGGTGTTCCCAGGGAGGTTTCAGGGGAGGTTATGTGGTAAAATATGAAGCTATTGTTGAATGTTTGTGTGTGGAATCAGGAGGTTCTTATCTCCCTGTGCGGTTCCTGTGGGTCAGATTAGTTGACCTTCCTGTGGAGGATTACCGACGAGCTGCTTACAGGATTAAAGCTCCGCCCTCTCTGTGTCTCTGCAGGGTCTCAGAGGATCAGTGACAGTGAGTTCTCAGACTATGACTGTGAAGACGGAATCGGGGTGATATCAGGTGAACTCCATGTCCCATCATGCACTACAGCCCCTGCAGCTCAGATCTTGGTCTGACTGAGTCCTAAGAGCCAGACTCTTGGTCAGGGTTGATGGTTCAACTTCCTCCTCCTCTTCCCTTTGTGTCCAGATTACAGACAGAATGGGCGGGATTTTCACAGCTCCACCCTCTCAGTGCCAGAGCAAGTCATGTCGTCCAATCACTGCTCTCGATCAGATGTGGTCAGGATGAGGTCACGGTCGCCGAGCCAACCGCCTCCTCACAGGTAACCAGCTGAGGAGACTGAGCTTCCTGAAAGACCTCACATTCATTTTACACCACTTCATTCTTTCATCATCCCTCACCCTCTGACCCTCTGACCCTCTAAACTCTGACCCCCAGACCCCTACACCCTGACCTCTGACTCCTTGGTCCTTTGACTGCCTGACCCTTTGACTCCCTGATCACTGACCCCCAAACCCCTACGTCCTGACCTCTGACCCCTTAACCCTTTGACCTCTGTCTCCCTGATCTCTGACCCCAAACCCCTGACTCCCTGACCCTCTGACTTATGACCCCCATTCCCTACACTCTGACCTCTGACATCCTGACCTCTGACTCCTCAACCCTCTGACATCCGAGTCTTGATTACTGACCCCCTAACCACTACGCCTTGACCTCTGATCCATTACCAACTGATCTCTGACCCCTTAACCACTACACCCTGATCTTTGACCCTCAAACCCCTGTGCCCTGACCTCTGACTCCCTGACTCTCTGACTCCCTAACTCCTGACCCTCTATACACTGACCTCTGACTCCATGGCCCTTTGACTCTCTGACCCTCTGACCTCTGACTCCCTGATGTCTGACCCCCTAACCCCTGACCCTCTACATACTGACTTCTGACTACCAAACCTTTTACCTCTGGTTGCCAGCATTACCCCTCTGTACCCGTTGTACCGCGAAGATGCCGTGCGGCTGCTGCGAGGCTCCAAACTAAGCCGAGCATACTCTGACGCCAGCCAGTACAGCAGCCTAGAAAGGTAACTTTCAGTACCAGCTGTAGTCTTGGTTGTAGCACTGGTTGTACTGCTGGTTTTACTGGATGCAGAACAGGTCCTGGTCTTAGTACTGGTCCATCTTACTGTCTGTCTCTGAACATTCAGGAGACCAATGAGGAGAATGTCAGTTGCCACCTCTCTGGATTCCCATGACAGGTACTGCAGCTGTAGAAGGAACAACCACAGTAGTACTTTAAATAGTGTAGTTATAGCTGCAGTTGTTGCAGTAGTTGCAGTAGTTTTAGTAGTTGTTGATGCAGTAGTTGCAGTAGTTGTAGATGCAGTAGTTTTAGTAGTTTTAGTAGTTGTAGTTGCAGTAGCTGAAGTTGCAGTAGTTGCAGCAGTAGTTGCATCAGTAGTTGAAGTAGATATAGTAGTTTCAGTAGAAGTTGCAGTAGTTGTGGTAGTTGTGGTAGTTGCAGTAGTAGTTGTAGATGCAGTAGTTGTAGTAGTTGCAGTAGTTGTGGTAGTTGCAGTAGTTGTAGTAGATGCAGTAGTTGTAGTAGTTGCAGTAGTTGTAGATGCAGTAGTTGCAGTAATAGTTGTCATAATTATAGTTGCAGTAGTTGTAGTAGTTGCAGAGTTGCAGTAGCTGAAGCTGCAGTAGTTGTTGTTGTTGCAGTAGTTGTAGTTGCAGTAGTTTTAGTTGCAGTAGTTGCAGCACTAGCTGCAGTAGTAGTTGCAGGGGTTGTAGTTGCAGTAGTTGCAGTAGTAGTTGCAGTAGTTGTAGTAGTTGTAGTTGCAGAGTTGCAGTAGTAGTTGCAGTAGGTGCAGTAGTAGTTCCCAGTAGTAGTTGCAGCAGTAGTTGCAGTAGGTGCAGTGGTAGTTGCAGTAGTTGCAGCAGTCGCAGTAGTTGCAGTAGTAGTTGAAGTAGGTGCAGTAGTACTTGCATTAGTTGCAGTAGTAGTTGCATTAGTTGCAGTAGTAGTTGCAGGATAAAAGTTGTGTCTTGGTCATCATTGTGTTTCTCTGTGTGTCAGATATTTTAATGGTCCGACACAAACTGGACCAACGTGGACGAACCACGTGATGAATGGGAGCTGTGAGGACTACAGGTGAGCTTATGGGTAATGTAGTGTTAGCTAGAGGATGACAACGGCTGAAAGCAGTCGTAGTATTACTGAAAGAGATATACCTCCTGTCAGTGAGGGAGGGTTCTGAGTTTGAGGGGGCGTGGCCTGTGCAGGTGCAGGCGTGTCTGATGTGTTTCTGTTTTTCAGTCAGGACGTCATTCCCGATTTCCCCTATGAAGCGGACGCTTATGATGACGAACTGCTGAGGTAAAGGGACAGTTTGACTCAGGGATGGTAGACAGGTGTAGGTGTAGAGGACATTAGTCTTACTTACTCCCTTTCTCCCTTACCGCTTACTTCCTTTGCTCCCTCACTGAGGCCTCATGGGAAATGTAGTGCCAAATAAGTGACTTACTGTTTATCCACCTCGCAGCCGCTCCACAGGTACAACCGTCCTGGCAGTCGTCACGGTGACGTGACTAACTAACCCCTCCCGCAGGTGCAGCAGTGGTTGTCACGGCTACAACGGTTGACAGTTGTCATGGTGATGTGCAGGTTCAGCCGGGGGATGGACCGGCGGGATTACTACAGTCGCTCTCGCTCGGCTGACCAGCGAGCGATGGCCGACCGACCCGTCTACGCACGCTCCCACTCCACCGACAGAGCTGACTCCGCCCACTTTAGGTCCAGACGCTCCGCCCCCCCCTCACCTGCCCTGACCAGGTGATCCGACCCAGACCATTAGGAAAGCAGCTCTGCCTCCGCAGTGTTTGTTGAATGAAGCAGAGAAGCATGACGTCTGTTTGAACAATGGCCACACCCCTACTCTTTTAACCCCTCCCCCTCTGCGTCCTGATTGGCTCACAGTGTGTTATTTTCTTTCTACATGTGTTTAATATTCTATTTTATTTGTTTGGCAGCATGCTGGAGCTGATTGGCTGTTTGTTGGTTGACTATTTGTTTGCTAACATGTGCTAACATTAGCGACCATTAGTGAGTTTGTGTTTCCTTGGTTAATGAAGGAATGGCCTGCTTTACTCTGCCTCTGATTGGGTCACCCCGTCATTCTTACCATAACCCTAACCAATGTCAACCAACCTAACCAACAGAAGCAACAAGTACAAGCCAACCACAACAAGACTAGAGTGGGTCATTCCTTCACTATCCTAGCATGTGCAAATTCACCGCCATCAGTACTATAAGAGTTTTAGCCACTAGCTTTTGTTAGCTAACGTAGCATGCCTAGCTTAACGTTTGACCTTTGGCCTTGCAGGTGCTGCCTTGCCTCCCTCTGATCAGGTTGGTAGATTGAGTCCCTTGTTTTTGTTCCGACAGGGCGAACCCACGAGGCGGATCCGCCCAGACGAGTCCAACGGGAACACCAGTCTGCAGCCGCCGAGGACGCCAGCTGCCCATCATCCCGCCCAAAGGAGCACCGGAGAGAAGTACGTCTTTTAGTTACCTGTCAGGTGACGTGTCAGATCAACTGACTACCTGCCAGCAGCGTTCATGATGCTGATCATCTGGGGCCACAGTTACAGTACCTGGAACTACCTTTGGTCCTGGTATTAGTGGGGATGCCCCTTGATGCGAGTACAGCCCCAATGACAAGCCCCCCCCCAACCCTCGCAACATGTTTGGGTTTGGGTTTAGAAGGTTTGAGCTTGGTGGCCTGGGAGATGTAGCCCCTCCACGAGGTCCAAGGAAGTGTTCCAGGATCATCACAGGGTCTGAGTCTCTAGCCTCTGAGTCTGAGCACATTTGACATAAAAGTGTTTCTAGCTGTTCCAGGATCCATGAAGAGTCCTTGTCCAGGGGCCTTATTTATAAAACAGTGCGCAGGAAAGGTGACGTACGAACAAAGAGCTTAGTGCAGAAAGTGCTTACGCACAAAAATATCCTGATATCTTGTCCCACCCATAGGTGCCTATAAATGGCCACTGAAACGCATGAAATGGTAGTGGCATGTTTTTCCGGTGTGCCACATTGTGCAGCACAGCACCGGCACAGCTTGGTTCCTGTGGGTGCTTCTTAGCAACATCAGGCCCAATGCAGCGCAGAGATCCAGCAGCACTGGGCATGGCAGTCAGAACCAGCTCATAAGCCACTCATCATTGTTGGCCAGTAGGTCCTGCTGGTTCCTGAATATCCACTCCCTCCGAAATCTCCCATCCACCACATAAGCCATCGTGCATCTTTACACACTGTGATCCTGTTGTCCTGATGGTGGTCTTGGTCTTGGTCCTGGTTCGGGTGATTAGCAAGCTAATAAAAGTAGCATATGTCATTTTCCCTGGCTGAGTCCTCCAGCTGTCTCTGAGGGATCCCTCCAAGAACCTCCACCTTAATGTGGTGGGTTTTATTAGAATCTGCCCTCATATCAAACCATGTAAATGGTTAGCTGTTGCAGCAGGTCATGTGATCATCCTTCATCTCATTGGTTGTTTGTTTTCTTTCATCGGTCTGATCATCTTTTCTTTTTTTTTCCGTTTCTACTGTCCGTCAGTTTTGGCCACACTCACCACAGGACCACCGATTACAGCTGCAGCCCCTCCCACTCCGCATCAACAGGCCCCACCCCCTGTTCACAAACAAACCCCACCCCCTGTTCACAAACAAACCCCTCCCCCTGGCAATCATCAGCCACCTCCTCTTATACGAATCCAAGCCCCACCTCCTCCTGGAACCACTCAACCCCAGCCAGCACCTGCCCCTGCCCCGGCCCCTGCACAGGCTCCTGCCCCTGCACAGACTCCTGCCCCTGCACCAACTCCTGCCCCTGCACCAACTCCTGCCCCTGCACCAGCTCTTGCTCCTGCCCCTGCCCCTGCCCCGGTCCCTGCCCGGGCTCCTGCCCCTGCCCCTGTACCGACTCCTGCACAGACTCCTGCCCCTGCACTAGCTCTTGCCCCTGCCCCTGCCCCTGCCCCTGCCCCTGCTCCTGCCCCTGCACCGACTCCTGCCCCTGCTCCTGCACCAGCTCTTGCCCCTGCACCTGCCCCTGCCCCTTCTGTAGTCCAATCAGTGCCACCTCCTGGACCTGCTCTTCCCACTCCACCTGCCCCAACACCGACCCCTATACCCTCACCTGCCCCCTCACCTGTCCCGCCCCCACTGACTCCAGGTTTGTATATATCACAGGTTTGATGGGTGTAAACCAGTCTGTCCAGTTAGTCCACACCTGTAGATCCAGTGGAACCAGTAGAACTAATAGAACCAGTAGTCTGGTAGATCCATGTGTGGTAGATATTCTCAGTCATCATTCATTCATTCATTCATTCATTCTTGTGTTCATCTTTCCTTCATCACACCGACATCATCACATCCCACTGGTCCATGTCAGACCCAGACAGACGCTCAGCCACACCTGGAGGGACTAGAAAAGGCAAGTCCGATTCTCAGGTGGATCAGGTGATCCTGGTCAGGTGTTTTCAGACGGATCACCTGCACAGTTCAGAGTGTTAGTGTCATCTGACCAATCGTCTCTTTCTCTATCATGATGCAGAGGTCACATGGGAAGACCAGCAAACCAAAACAGCCAATGGTATGGCACCAACTGTTAGCCCCACCCACCCGCAGAGAGGTAGCCCCTCCCCCTGTAGTCATGTGACACCTTGGTTTGTGATGATGTGGTGATTAGAGGAAGGGATAAGCTTGGGTTTGGATTTCCTGTTTCCTTTTTGGTGTGCACTCGACTCTCCAGAAGTCCAGTCTTGATGATGCGTTCTGTGATGTCTGGGACCAGAAGATAATTGGCTGTGTTTCATGTTGTGATGCCACTTCTTTGTTTGAAAAACTTCCTGTGACATCAGAGACTAAAATATAACATCACTGATCAGTGGTCGTAATAACAAACAAACTCTCCTCTTGTGTCTCCGTAGGTGTAATGAAGGATCTGTCAAAGGTGAGCAATTGAAACACATTGACACATCACACAATACATGACATCACTGATGATGTCACACACCTGCTCACCTCTGTCCTCTGTCTGTGTCTCCAGATGAGGGACAGTCTGTCCTTTAAGTCATCAGACAGTGATGTCAGCGACGTGTCGGCCATGTCCAGCGACACTCGATCTGTCCCCAAGATCAGGTTAGACCGGTGACCAATCGCAGATTAAAATGTTTATGATGTCACACCTACACATGACACATGTTGGCATTAACATACTGTTATTTAAACACCATCTTATTAGCATATTCATCGCTGTTTAGCTAGTAATGTTATCCTGACACTGTTTCACCAGATCTCTGGGAACAGTTAACCTGGTGGGTAGCAAATTGTAGCTAAAGTTAGCTATTGTTAGCCTAACAGTATTTTACATTAGCATGATGTTTGTTACCTGCATTTTTCTTTAGGTTAGCATGCTCTTGTTTCTGTTAGCATGCTAGCATGTGTTGCTCTTCATTATTCTATCTCTTCCTGCATGTTTCTGTCTGCATGCTGCCATTCTTTCCTCCCATTCGCTGAGACAGTCAGGCGGAGGCTCTGGAGGGCCAATCAGTGGAGTCAGGGGCGGGGTCAGAGGGAACACAGGAAGCAGGGGGGGCAGCAGAGGGCGGAGCTACACTGCAGAAGTGTGAATCAATGGAGGAAGCAGAGGAGGAGCCTGAGCCTGCAAAGTAAGAGATCAACCAATGAGGCGCTCCAACTGGAGACAGCGACAGTAATGACGCCACCCACTTCCTGTGTTTGCTGCTGTGACCACACCCCCTAACCCCCAACCCCCCTTTACCTCCAGACCCCACCTCCACAACAGGTGACTGACAGGTGTGGTTGTTCCTCTCTTCTCCCGCAGGCCGGCACCCGGAGCTCCGCTCCAGAAGTCATCGAGCGTTGGTGGAGAGATTTGTTCGCTCGGGAGAAATGACGACGATGACGACGACAAGAAGCGGCGCTCAAGTTTCGGAGCAAAGATGATGGGAATGGTGGGACTGGGGAAGAAGAGTCAGAGCGCCTCCCAGCTCAACCCCGAGGGTCAGTCCCCGTTTAACCAGGGTCGATAGAGGTGCCCTGCAGGGATCAACGTCAGGCCCTGAAATCTTCACGTCTTCTTCTTCTCTCTCTGTCTGTCTCCAGAGGAAGAGAAGAAGAAGAAGGTGGTGAGACTTCCTGTCCAGAGGAGTGTAGAGACAGGATTGGCCATCGAGTTTAAATCTCGTTTCACCCGACAGCCAAGCCGTGACCCCGACGCTGAGGACCCTAAACCTGGAGCGTAAGAATCAGTACATACTGCTCCAACATGCCCCTCCCCCTGTTACACCCCCCCCCCTTCTAACATGCCCCTCCCATTTGAACATACCACGCCCCTTTTAATGTGCCACTCTCCCTTTTACCTTTCAGTCTGATATTTCCCGGAGTAAAGTTGGCGTCAGACAAACAGTTCACTGGCTTCCTGGAGGGATTAGGCCCCGCCCAGCTGGCTGGACGGCAGACTCTGGCCACGCCTCCTATGGGTAATGACCAATCAAATCTTTATTTACACTTTATATCATTTATATTTATCATTTATTTATAACAATACAAATAACAACTTTCACTTAAATTCAATTCAGTTCAATTTTATTTATAAAGCCCAATATCACAAATCACAATTTGCCTCACAGGGCTTTAGAGCATACGACATCCCTCTGTCCTTATGACCCTCACAGCTGATCAGGAAAAACTCCCCAAAAAAACCCTTTAACGGGGAAAAAAAAACGGTAGAAACCTCAGGAAGAGCAACTGAGGAGGGATCCCTCTTCCAGGACGGACAGACGTGCAATAGATGTCGTACAGAACAGATCAACATGATAAATTAACAGCAATCCATATGACACAATGAGACAGAGAGAGAGAGAGAGAGAGAGAGAGAGAGAGAGAGAGAGACAGAGACAGAGAGAGAGAGAGAGAGAGAGAGAGGGAGAGAGAGAGAGAGAGAAGGAGAGAGAGAGAGAGAGAGAGAGAGGGAGAGAGAGAGAGAGAGAAGGAGAGAGAGAGAGAGAGAAGGAGAGAGAGAGAGAGAGAGAAGGAGAGAAGGAGAGAGAGAAGGAGAGAGAGAGAGAGAGAGAGAGGGAGAGAGAGAGAGAGAGAAGGAGAGAGAGAGAGAGAGAGGGAGAGAGAGAGAGAGAGAAGGAGAGAGAGAGAGAGAGAGAGAGAGGGAGAGAGAGAGAGAGAGAAGGAGAGAGAGAGAGAGAGAGAAGGAGAGAGAGAGAGAGAGAGGGAGAGAGAGAGAGAGAGAGAAGGAGAGGGAGAGAGAGAGAGAGAGAAGGAGAGAGAGAGAGAGAGAGGGAGAGAGAGAGAGAGAGAAGGAGAGAGAGAGGGAGAGGGAGAGAGAGAGAGAGAGAAGGAGAGAGAGAGAGAGAGAGAGAGAGAGAGAGAGAGAAGGAGAGAGAGAGAGAGAGAGGGAGAGAGAGAGAGAGAAGGAGAGAGAGAGAGAGAGAGAGAGAGAGAGAGGGAGAGAGAGAGAGAAGGAGAGAGAGAGAGAGAGAGAGAGAGAGAGAGAGAGAGAGGGGGAGAGAGAGAGAGAGAAGGAGAGAGAGAGAGAGAGAGAGAGAGAGAGGGAGAGAGAGAGAGAGAAGGAGAGAGAGAGAGAGAGAGAGAGAGAGAGAGAGAAGGTGCCCGGTGTATTATAGGGGGTCCTCCAGCAGACTAGGCCTAAGTCAGCCTAACTAGGGGCTGGTACAGGGCAAGCCTGAGCCAGAGCTGTATTTATTTTACATGTATTTATATTTTAGTGTTTATATTTATATCTAACATTTATACATCACTGTTTACATTTATACATTTTTTTATATTTATACATGAGTGTTAATACCAAGGCTATATGTTTGTTATATTCATACATTAGTATTCATATATTAGTGTTTATATTTTTCCATCAGTGACAGTTTAAAGGAAAAAAAACTGTTATTATTTTTATTATTAATTAATAACACCATAAAACAGAGACTGTGTCAGAATCCGTGACATCATATGACAGTAACTCCTCTGATTGGCTGCTCGGTGGTTATCTAGGTGACATCCAGATCGGGATGGTGTACAGGAAGGAGCGTCTGGACGTGGAGGTGATCCGAGCTCGGGGACTTGTGGGTAAACAAGGCAACAAAAACACTCCAGGTAAAAATACAATTTATTTCACATTCATATAAAATAACTTCATGTTTGTATGAACTTTATTTATAAAAAAAAAGACATAAACAAGAAAACAGTATTCATGTTAGCTGAAGGCTAAATGAGCGTGTGTGTGTGTGTGTAGCTCCCTATGTGAAGGTGTACCTGATGGATAACGGGAAGTGTGTGTTGAAGAGAAGAACTCGTCTGGCCAGAAAAACACTCGACCCTCTTTATCAGCAGCAGCTGCAGTTTGAAGAAAACCCTGAAGGCAAAGTTCTGCAGGTCGGTCACATCTTATATTTATATTTATATAACTATATATGTCTGTGTATGTGTATGTCATATGTTTGTCTGTATATATGTATGTAGGTACGTAAGTACATACATATATAAACACATATATAAGCAAATATATCCTGTGTGTCTGCAGATCATCGTTTGGGGCGACTACGGTCGGATGGATCATAAATCTTTTATGGGAGCTGCTCAGATCTTATTGGACGATCTCGACCTGTCCAACATGGTGATTGGCTGGTTCAAACTGTTTCCTGCCACCTCATTGGTGGATGCCGCCTTGGCACCGCTGACCAACAAGGAGACTGAGGGCTCCAAGTCATAATGTCCGGGACCAACTGTATCGCCATAGCAACAGGTCAGGAGGGGGCAGGAGGGGGACACGCTGTCACCGGGCGGAGCCTTTAAAAAAATAAAATTAAAAAAAAGTTCCATAATCCTCCTCTGCCGCTGCATGCTGCATGATGACATCACAGCGATGACATAACAGCGTCACAATGATGTCACCGGGAGGAGGAAGGAGACTCCGCGCCCCCGACTCTGAAAAAGGGAAATGCCGCCGCCCCCCCCCCCAGATGAGGATGGGCCCACAGAGCAAAGGACGACAGGAGAGGCCATGCGATCTGCAGCTGCTGGCCAATCACAGCAGCTCCTCAGGAGTCCTGTGACTGTTAGTGGCATGTCCAGGAACCATAGACTGTCACCTGATCGTTTCCATGGAGACACAGAACATGGTTCTTTATGTTTTTGCATGGAACGACATTAGAACATAAAAAAAACATCAACTGTGAAAAAAAGTTATGGAACATGAAATAAAAAGATTCTCTCTGAAAATGTGTTCTGTAGGTCCGGCAATACCAGGTTCTCTAAGGTTCCACAGATTCTCCAAGGTTCTACAGGTTCTGCAAGGTTCTACAAGTTTTTATAAGGTTCTCCAGGTTGTCCAAGGTTCTATAGGTTCTCTAAGGCTCTCCAAGGTTCTACAGGTTCTTAAAGGTTCTATGGGTTCTCTAGTGTTCTACAGGTTCCTCAAGGTTCTACAGGTTATCTAAGGTCCTACAGGTTCTTCAAGGTTCTACAGGTTCTGTAAGTTTCTACAGGTTCTGTTAGGTCCTACAGGCTCTCTAATGTTCTACAGGTTCTCAAAAGTTCCACAGGTTCTCCAAGGTTCTACAGGTTCTCAAAAGTTCCACAGGTTCTCCAAGGTTCTACAGGTTTCCCAATGTTCTGTGGGTAGGTGTCAGTGACAAGGTTCAGGTTCTGCAGATATAACAAGGTTCTCCAGGTGTTGCTGACAAGATTCAGGTTTTGCAGACAAGACCAGGTTCTTTAAGGTTCTACAAGTTCCACTGACAAGTTTAAGGTTTGGCTGACAAAAAAGGTTCTCCAAGGGTCTCTAGGTGTCATTAACAAGATTCAGGTTCTGCAGACAAGACAAGGTTCTCTGAGGTTCTACAGGTATCACTGAATAGATCCAGGTTCTGCTGACAAGGCGATGTTCTTAAAGATTCTTTGGGTTCCACTGACAAGATTTAGGTTCTGTTGTCAAGACCAGGTTCTTTAAGACTCTACAGGTATCACTGATCAGATTTAGGTTCTGCAGACAAGTACAGGTTTTCTAACTCAGAACATGTTCTCATTTTTCTTTTTTTTGAAAAATATTCACCAGAAAAAAAAAAACATGACAAGAATAATAATTTATTTCATTTTTATGGCCCAATGTAATTTGTATTAAATAAATAAATATTAAATTATTAAAAATCTAAATTAATCCGACGGTAGTTCGCCCTCCGCTCCAGCAGGGTTCGCTGTTCGCTTGGCCACTTTGCTGTGGTCCAAGCGAAGTGTCGTCGACGCGGAACCCCGTGTGTGTGTGTGTGTGTGTGTGTGTGTGTGTGTGTGTGTGTGTGTGTGTGTGTGTGTGTGTGTTTACGTCTCCACCGCTGTCTCTCTGTCTTTGTCCGCAGACACGGATGAAGATGTGCGCCGTGCAGCTGCTGCGGGTGTCGGTCCATGAGCGGATCAGCGCCGCCGCTGAAGACTTCCTGCTGCGGCTGGAGAAAGCGAGAGAAGCGGCTGAGATCCCGGAGCTGAGAGCGCTGCTCACCGAGCGGTTAACGGCGGCTGCGGAGGAGATCGTCGGTCTGTTGGAGGAAACCGTGGCGGAGTACGAAGACAGAGTGGAGCGGTCAGAGCGGGAGATCTGCCGCCAGAGGAGGCTGCTGGATGCCGTGCTGAAGCCTGAAGTCCGGCTGCACCGAGCGGGTCAGTCCCGGAGAGACGCTTCCTTTCAAAATAAAAGTCCTCTTAAAGTTCTTCCTGTTGCTTCTCACAGTGACAACAAACTGTTGATCAACAGGAGTCGTTTAAAGAGGTTGTAGGCAGCAGTAGTCACCAGAGGACCCACGATACGATATTATCATGTCTGTGTGTATCTGTGTGTGTCTCCTGGCTCGTTATGACATGTAAAAGAGTGTTGTCGTGTCTCCTCAGATTCTCTGTGGACTCAGCACCACTCGACCTCTAGGCCTCCGCTCGATGCTGCAGACCTGATCCAGACCGGAGCCAAGCGCATCGGCAGCGACGCTTCCTGCCCATCCACGCCTCGTTCTGCTTCCCCCACCTACCATCCGCCCTGCTCGCCCAGCAGCTCGGACGTCCATAGCGACGGCATTCCAGAGGAAGACTGGACTGTACAGACTCAGACTCTGAGACCTGTGAGGAGAAAGAAGAGAGGCCGCCCGCCGCTCGCCGCGGTCAAAAACAAACGGAAGAGGTCCACCCCTGCTCAGAGTTTCAGCTGTCACGTGTGTGGACGCTCTCTGCAGGGAAAAGGCTTCCTGCTCAAACACGTCCTGCAGGTCTGCGCCAAGGACCCGGACTGCTGCTGTGGCTTCTGCGGTGAACGTTTGGACTCGGCCGCCGAGCTGACGGCGCACCTGCAGACACATCAGGAGAGGAGTAAAACCTGCTCCTTCTGTGGGAAGACCTTCCAGTCCATCCTGGCGCAGGAGCTGCATGTCCGTCTGCACACGGGCGAGAAACCGTACAGCTGCGACGTCTGCGGCAAGAAGTTCAGCCAGAAGGGCAACCTGAGCTCGCACATGCGCGTCCACGCCATTGAGAAACCCTTCAAATGTAAAGAATGCAGCCGTTGCTTCTGTCACATGACGTCTTTAGAGCGCCACATGCGGGAGCACAGCAGTGAGGAGGTGCACACCTGCAGCATCTGTGCCCAGGAGTTCAGCAAGCAGCGCAGCCTGCGGCGACACATGGCGATTCATCAGAAGGACACCGGCTGCAAACCAAAGAGATATCGCAGCTCGCCGCCGTCCTTCCTCTGCAAAGTGTGCGGTGACGCCTTCAACAAGAGGACCTTACTCGTGAGGCACGTGGAGGCTCACCTACAGGACCCGGAGTGCCGCTGTGGACTCTGTGGACACCAGTATGAGTCCGCCACCAGCCTCGCCGCCCACCTGCATTCCCACCGGGAGATCTGCAACACCTGCCACGTCTGCGGAAAGTGCTTCCCAGCGCAGGCGGCGCTCCTGATGCACATGCGGATCCACACGGGGGAGAAACCGTACTCCTGCAGCTTCTGCGGGAAGAGCTTTAACCAGAGTGGCAACCTGAAGACGCACCTGAAGATCCACACCGGTGAGAGGGCATTCTCCTGCAGCCTCTGCGGGAAGGGCTTCACGCAGAAACAGACGCTGGACACTCACGTCCGTTTCCACAACAAGGAGCGCCGCTTCCTGTGCCAGGTTTGTGGGAAGGGCTTCATGCAGGAGGTGGACCTGAAGAGACACATGCTGATCCACACCGGAGAGAAGCCGTATAGTTGCCGGGTCTGCGGCAAAAGCTTCCAGGCCAAACGCTCGCTCAACGGACACCTCAAGGTCCACGCTGCCGCAGCTGCTGTGGGCAAGGAGCCGGGGGCGGAGCTACATCATCTGACCTCAGGGCAGCAGAGGACAGACAGCTTCTACCACGGATTCATCCAACTGTAGACAGAGTACTGACCGCTAATAGGAAACATTCTGATGCGGTTCTCGGAACGTTTTAAACAACACGTCTGTTTCAGGTCACATGTTTAAACCATAGGGTTGCAGCAATATGCCGGTTTCAAGGTATAAAACAAGATGGTTAGTGGTTACTTCAGCTAGGGTTAGCATGTACATTTGATTATCTACAGTATAGCTTACATGTTAGCTAACCCGACACCGTTCCTTTCAGTCCCTGGCTCAACTGAGTCAGCAAGATTTAGCATCACATTTCAAAGCAGCTAGCTATGCTAACATGCAGAGACACAGCGGCCGCTAGACGTTAGTCTTAGCTGCTCTGCACCTTGCACCACATGCATCGGGTGGGAGCTAACATTATAGCTGCGCTGCTCGTTCAGCTGTTAAAGGGATAGTTAACCTTTTTGTCAGACGGCCTATAAGACGGGGAAGACGTCAACACCGTCAGTTGTCCATCTATGCTAACAGAGCTAGCAGTAGTTAATGATGCTAAAGTGGGTCTTTCTGGGGCAAAATAGATCCTCTTACTGAGTGGGGCTAGCTGGGAGGAGACTGGAGGGTGGCCGCAGTATCTTCACAGCAGTGTTGTTGGGTCGGGACGGCGTTATGAGCAGTAACAGCTGAACGAGTGGTGATGTAAAAGACGTTTTTAAACTTGTGTGCAGAGTCGACGCCTGAGCCTACACATGTGGCTCACGCTATGTCTGTGTTGCACCTCCAGAACAGTAGTCAGCAGTGGAGTTTCATGCTAATGTCTTTAGCACAAGCCTATGGCAATTAACATTGTATAAATTAGCCTAGTGGCTAGCAGACTTTTCCTCTTCTCATATGAGGCCAGGAACAACTAGCTGGTGACAGCTAACAGCTAACATTAAAGAACTGCTAACAGCTAATGGTAACTTGCTGCTGACAGCTAATGTCACCTACTGCCATCAGCTAACAGCTTATGTTAACTAGCTGCCAACAGCTAATGGTAAATAGCTGCTGACAGCTAAAAGCTGACATTAACTCACAACAACTAAAGTTTACTAGTTGGTAACAGCTAACAGCTAATGTTACTTAGCTACAAATGGATATTAACTGCTGACAGCTAACAGCTAACATCAACTTACTGCTAACAGCTAATGGTAACTAGCTGCTGACAGCTGACAACTAACATTAATTAACTGCTAACAGCTAAAGATGATTAGCTGGTAACAGCTAAGAGCTAATGTTCACTAACTGCTAAGAGCTTATGTCACCAACTGCCAACAGGCAACAGCTAATGTTAACTAGCTGCAAACAGCTAACGGCAACGACAATGTGTCCATAGCATCAAGTTACGTTACTGCAAACTACTTAAGAAAATCTGCGCTAGGGGCGTCGGTGGCTTAGTGGTAGAGCAGGCGCCCCATGTAAAAGGCTGTTGCCGTAGCGGCCCGGGTTCGAGTCCAGCCTGTGGCCCTTTGCTGCATGTCATCCCCTCCCTCTCTCCCCCTTCACACTTAACTGTCCTATCAATTAAAGGCAAAATGCCCAAAAAAATATCTTAAAGAAAAAAGAAAATCTGCGCTAGCTGCTAGGCTAATTTATAGAACGTAAAATGCCACAGATGTGTGCTAATAAAGTTGGCGTGTTATATTTGTTCGGAAAATGTGTTTAGTATAAGACAGTTGTTTTGCCAGTGAACCTTGTGAGCTGTAATGGAGCTGAATTTTGTAACCTTACCTTTCTTAAATGTTGCTTCATATGAGGAAAACTCCGCTAGCTGCTAGGCTAAAATAGGCTAAAAGTTTAATGTGTGTTTTTAATCAATTAAACTTTACAGCACTTCACAGAAACCTCCACTGCCGAGTAACTGCAGAGTGACACAGACACAACGTTGACCACATGTGTAGGCTAATAATGCCAATAATGTTAATAACAATAATGCTAATAATAATATTAATAATGATAATAATAATAATAATAATAATAATAATAATAACATTAGTGTAGCCGCATGTACTGTTGCTGCCCTACCGGTCGACCTGACTCTGTGTTACCTGTGTAAACAGGTAAAATATTAGCATGCTAATGTTAGCGCTGTCAACTGGGCAAACACTGGTTTATATTTATCCCACTAATAAACAGCTAATTCACTTTGTTTTTTTATCTCCTCTCTGTTTTCTCCTTATCTTGGTCTTATACTTAAGGAAACCCTTAAGGTGAGATTTTCCTGAAAGTCCAGGAAAGTTTTATTAAAATAAAGTCTTCTCCTTCAGGTTCCCTTAAAATGTTTATTACATTTTTTCAGAAGTTTTATTTTATTGACATTTTTCTAACATTTAATTAACATTTCCCAACATTTTGTGTGTGTGTGTGGTACTTCATGTACTCCATTCATTCATTCATCTTCTAACCGCTTCATCCTCTTGAGGGTCGCAGGGTTCACCTATCACAGGACTGACACATAGAGACAGACAACCATTCACACTCACATTCACACCTACGGACAATTTAGAGTCATCAATTAACCTGCATGTCTTTGGACTGTGGGAGGAAGCTGGAGCACCTGGAGGAAACCCACGCTGACACAGGGAGAACATGTAAACTCCACACAGAAGGGCTCCCACGCCCGGGATTGAACCGGCAACCCTCTTGCTGTGAGGTGACAGTGCTAACCACCACACCACCGTGCCGCCCTACTTCATGTACTTTGATTGTTATTTGACACTGTTGTCAAGCACTTTGGGTACCTTTGGGTTTTGTAAAGGGCTATAGAAATAAATGTTGATTGACTGACATATGAACATTTCTTCTGACATTTTATCAACATATTTTTCGACATTTCATGAACATTTTTTGGACAAGTTTTGAATTTTTCCCCGACATTTTATTAACATTTTTCTAACCATTTATTAACATTTCTACCGTCATTTTATTATTTTTTTCCTGACATTTTCTGTGGCGTCCTCAGCCTGCAGTGTGTCCTCCGGTCCAGCAGGCGGCAGCTTCCTCAGCCTCCCTCGTTGTGACCCCGGTCACCCGGATATGTTCCGTCTTGTTTTCCTTCCTGCTGCCCGGTGGACGGAGCTCAATACTGGGATGTCTCTGACAGAAGTCCCGCCGCGCTGCGGGCTCCGGGTTCTGACGGTGTCGGTGTCGGAGCAGCTCACCCAGGTCGGGGAGGAGGTGCTGGAGGTGCTGGAGAAGCGGAGCGGCCGCTCCGGCGGAGGCTCCCCGCGCCTGCTGCAGCTGCTGCGGCTGCTCCTCACCGAGCGGCTGGCGGCGGCGACCGAGCGGATCGTTGGGCTGCTGGAGCGGGAGGTGGAGGAGTACCGGCGGCAGGTGGAGCGGCAGAGCCGGCTGCTGGAGGCGGTGCTGAACCCGGTGGTCCGACTGACCCGGACAGGTGAGTGTGACACCGCCATGACGGAGACACGTCACACAGCTGACTGTTGCTAGGTAACCAGAGGTCTCATACAGGTGATCAGAGGTATCGATCAGAGAGGACCTGTGATCGGCACCACGGTAACCTGAAGAAGCTTCTGGGATGAGAGGTGAAACGTCTTCATCAAACACAAGCAGGGCCGGTTGCCTCTGATCCAGGACTCCTGAGGACCTGTTGAGATTCTTCAGTGTATAAAACATGTTTGTGCTGCTCAGTAAAAACACACACAGCTCCTGACCTGCCTCAAACAGCTTGTTTGAATTTCCTGCCTTTATTTTCGTGACTTTATGACATCACAGTGTAACATTATTAGCGCACACAGTGCCCCACTGCCTCTGGAGACTGGGGATCACAGCCTGTAAGTGTGCTTTATGAGTTGTGACTTTGTTGTGTAAAAACAAACTAGGAAGCTGCTACAGAGTGTTGAAGTGTGGAGTAGATGGCTGTAGGAGCTAACACCCAGTGCTTAGCTGTAGGCCTCGGCTAACCGGCTGTGCGGCGTCCAGTGAGTCACACTGCTAGTCTCAGTCAGATGAATTTAAGGACCGAGTTGTGGAGAGTCTAACAGAAGCATGTCCATATTGACAAAAGTTTCAACATGTCTATGAGTGATGCTCGAGCTAAGCAGCTAACTGCAGCTAGCTCGAGCGATTATCTGACAGGCAGCAAACAGACCTGCGTTTATTTGTCAACATGTGGCAGTTTGATTGTGAATCAGCTTTTATCAAACGTTTCATGGAAAATGTACAACGTGTTTTATCACTTGGAGCTCTGTCACATGGAGGCCGTTCACTGTATCCTTACTAAACATTGTAGTTGGTATGTTTGGTCTGCTGAGAACAACAACCCTGTTTAACATTTTAGATGTTGGCTGTTTTCATTTGGTGCGATATCAGTTTAAGATACTTTTTTTTTTTGCTGTTGACTCTTGTTTGCATGATTGACGTCTGAAGAAACGAGACATTTTGGCAATTTAACAGTTTATTCATTGAACAAACAGGAGCCTCAGTAGCGTGTGGAGGAACCATACACAGCCACAACAGCCTGGCACCTCCTCCTCATGCTGGTCACCAGCCTGGTCACACACTGCTGTTGGATGCATCCCATTCTTCAACCAGCATGTGTCACGTGGTTGTGTTGGTAACTTTGGCACGAACAGCACGCCCAAGCTGATCCCACAAGTGTTCAATAGGGTTGAGGTCAGGACTGCTGGCAGGCCATTCCATCCTCTCCACTCCCAAAGTCTGGAGGTAGTCTCTGATAAACTCCACTCTGTGGGGGCGAGCGTTGTCATCTTGGAGGATACAGTTTGGTCCCAGACTGTGGAGATATGGGATTGTCACTGGTTGCAGGATTTCATCTCGATATCTCTGCAATGAGGTCGCCTCCAATGATGACAAGCTTTGTTTTTCCAGTGAGGGAGACGCCGCCCCACACCATCACACTGCCTCCACCAAAAGATGTTACTCTATCGGTGCAGCAGTCAGTAAAGTGTTCTCTGTGTCTTCTCCACACTTTGACCCTACGATCCAACTGCTGCAGACAGAATCTGGACTCATTGCTCAACATAACGTTCCTCCACATGTTCAGGTTCCAGAAGCTCAAAACAAGAGTCAACAGCAAAAAAAAAAGCTGTTTGGCATTGGCAGAGAAGATTTGGCAAATTTTTCATGGGCTCATCCCACAAATGCATGCTCCTTACAAATGTGGCACCATTTAAAAGGGAAATAAACAGGCTTTCCAACGGTATAAGATTTATTGAGAAGAAGCTTCGTTACAACAAAGAAATAATCTACCAAACACTAATTGTTACAGCTGAAATATAAGACGGCTACAAAATAAAAACTTACCACTGAGGAGAAACGTCCAGCTCCAGTGTTTGTTTCGAAGCTGTTTCGCAGTCTATTGGCTCGTGTTTCTTCACTTATATTGAAAATGACGACGGCTGAGACTGAGCGAGCTGACTAATCAGAGCAGACTGGGCTGCTGGGGAGGCGGGACATCAGCCCAAACACAGCGTTTCAGACAGAGGTGCTGCAGCAGTGAGCAGTGTAAGACATATAATGTGTGTGTTGAACATTAAAGCACATACATCTGTTCCATTAGACCCCAATATTACATATTTATATCAATATGACCCTGAAAAAAGCGCAATAGGTCTCCTTGAAAGTCCATGTTAAGGCTTTCTTACAAACAGATCTTCAGGTCCCTTAAAATTTTCACTTAACTATTTAAGGTTTTCTCCTAATCTTTGTCTTATACTTAAGGAATCCTTTCCCACAATCTATGAAATCTTTTTGGACATTTTAGCAACATTTTTTTTTTTACATTTTTTAACAGTTTTCCTGACATTTTATTAACATTTATTTCTGAAATTACAACTATATTTCTTGAACATTTTCTTCACATTTTTTCTGACATTTTATTTAATTTTTCTTTTTAATTTTAACAATATTTTCAGACATTTAACAATCTCTTTTTCTTCTAGATGGCATCAGGACGTCTGGAGCCCCTAAGAACCACCGCCTGCCATCTGAGGTCGACCCTGCCCGCCTCCCCATGACCCTGGCCAGCTCCGCCTCCTCAGATGTCTCAGCAGCTGACAGCGACGATGACTGGAGTGGCGGCGATGACTCGTCCTCTCTTAAAGACACAAACAGGACAATGGGAGGACGGCTGAGGCATCAAGGGGCCGCAGCAGCGGCAGCAACTCACTACTGCATCATCTGTGGAAAAAGTTTCCGCCACAAAGGGAACCTGGTGAAACACGCAGAGACGCACTCAGACGGGCCGCGGTGTGGCGTCTGCGGAGAAGAAGTCAAGTCCTCAGACAGTTTGGTCCAACATCTCAGATCTCACAGAGAAACCGGCAGCGGTGGTGGGGGGACATGTGAGATCTGCAGGAAGACGTTTCAGAACATGGACACGCATATGAGGAGTCACACAGGAGTCAAACCGTACCGCTGCGACGTCTGCGGCAAGAGCTTCCCCCGACCCGGAGCACTGCGGCGCCACAAGAAGATTCACAGCCGGAGGACGGATGCCATCTGTCCCATCTGTGGACTGACCTTCAGCCAACAGCAGCCGCTCCAGGATCACCTGAAGACCCACGAAGACGACAGAGACCAGAGCGAGGGCGAGGACGCTCAGCCGGAGACGCCTGGAGCGAAGACTGACAGACATGGATGGAGGTCATCATCGCTGTGCTGCAGAGTCTGCGGTGACTCCTTCCACAGCCGCGGCTTCCTGCGGAAACATGCTGAGACGCACTGCAGGGATGCTCGGAGCATCTGCGGCGTCTGCGGACAGACGCTGGACTCACCAGACGCCCTGCTGACTCACCTGCGGTCTCACAGAGAGACCAGTGGGACCTGCGGCGTCTGCAGCAAGACGTTCCAGAACATGGAAACGCACATGCGCAGCCACACAGGAAACAAACCGTACCACTGCAGCGTCTGCAACAAGCGCTTCCCCCGAGCCGGAGCACTGCGGCGCCACAAGAGGATCCACAGTGGTGAGCAGCCACACATCTGCCCGCACTGCGGGAAGACATTCATCGAGAGCAGTGCCTTAAAGACTCACATCAGGAGCCACATCGATGAGGACACCGAGCCACTGGCGGATGCTCCAAGTCTAAAGTCTGAGACGGAGAAGAGTCCGAGCTCAGAGGAGAACGCCAAGGTGGCGACTTACAGCTGTAAGGTCTGTGGTGAGTCCTTTCAGAGTAAAGGAAGTTTGAGGAAACATGCCAAGAGTCACTCAGCAGAGTCCACCTGCGGCATCTGCGGTGAGGCTTTACCGCCGACAGAGACACTGACAGACCACCTGCTGACTCACAGGGATGCTGGGAACATCTGTCACATCTGCGGTAAGACCTACCAGAACATCGAAACGCACATGCGCAGTCACACCGGCATCAAACCCTACCGCTGTGCCATCTGTGGGAAGTCCTTCCCGCGGCCCGGCGCCCTGAGGCGCCACAAGCGGATCCACAGCGGGGAGCGCCCATATATCTGTGAGTTCTGTGGGAAGACGTTCATTGATAACGGCGCCCTGACAACGCACATCAGGAACCACACCGGGAACAAACCAACCACCCGCGTCTCCTGCGAGACCTGCGGGAAGAGCCTGGCATCTGTCCACGTCCTGGAGGTCCACAAGAGGATCCACACGGGCGAGAAGCCGTTCCAGTGCCGTGTCTGCGGGAAGGCCTTCAGGCAGGTGGGCGGACTCAACGCCCACACGCTGACGCACACCGGCGAAAAGCCTTTCAGCTGCGGCCTCTGCAACAAGAGCTTCAGCACCAAAGGTTACCTGGAGACGCATGTGCGCTTCCACAGGAAGGAGCGCACGTTCAGCTGCCATCTGTGCTGGAAGGCCTTCGTCACCAAGAATGACCTGAAGAAACACCTGCTGACGCACAGTGGCGAGAAGCCGTACGCCTGTTGCGTCTGTGGAAAGAGCTACCAGGAGAAACGCTCCCGAGACGTCCACATGAAGGTTCACCTGGATGCACACGACCTCGGCAAAGAGCCAATCAGGAGGCAGGACGCTCTGCAGCCGGACTTCATCCAGCTCTAAGCCTCAGACCACAGACTGGACTGATTTATAACCCAGTACAAACACTGCTGTGAGGCCCACTGCTCTATGAACTGCTCTATGAACTGATCTGACGTTTATCAATCAATTAATCTACTGATTGTTTCAGCTGTTTGTTGTTTTTATAAACATGCTTACTGGTGACGTGGAGGAAGTTCAGGAGAAATAAATCTGCCTCTTTCAAAATAAGATTCCTTCCAAAGCTACATTTTCTTTAAAAATGTTTTCTTAAAAAATTAAAACAATTGGAAAAAAACCCAAAAACATATATATATATATATATATATGTATATATACAGTACAGGCCAAAAGTTTGGACACACCTTCTCATTCAATGCATTTTCTTTATTTTCATGACTATTTACATTGTAGATTCTCACTGAAGGCATCAAAACTATGAATGAACACATGTGGAGTTATGTACTTAACAAAAAAAGGTGAAATAACTGAAAACATGTTTTATATTCTAGTTTCTTCAAAATAGCCACCCTTTGCTCTGATTACTGCTTTGCACACTCTTGGCATTCTCTCCATGAGCTTCAAGAGGTAGTCACCTGAAATGGTTTTCCAACAGTCTTGAAGGAGTTCCCAGAGGTGTTTAGCACTTGTTGGCCCCTTTGCCTTCACTCTGCGGTCCAGCTCACCCCAAACCATCTGGATTGGGTTCAGGTCCGGTGACTGTGGAGGCCAGGTCATCTGCCGCAGCACTCCATCACTCTCCTTCTTGGTCAAATAGCCCTTACACAGCCTGGAGGTGTGTTTGGGGTCATTGTCCTGTTGAAAAATAAATGATCGTCCAACTAAACGCAAACCGGATGGGATGGCATGTCGCTGCAGGATGCTGTGGTAGCCATGCTGGTTCAGTGTGCCTTCAATTTTGAATAAATCCCCAACAGTGTCACCAGCAAAACACCCCCACACCATCACACCTCCTCCTCCATGCTTCACAGTGGGAACCAGGCATGTGGAATCCATCCGTTCACCTTTTCTGCGTCTCACAAAGACACGGCGGTTGGAACCAAAGATCTCAAATTTGGACTCATCAGACCAAAGCACAGATTTCCACTGGTCTAATGTCCATTCCTTGTGTTTCTTGGCCCAAACAAATCTCTTCTGCTTGTTGCCTCTCCTTAGCAGTGGTTTCCTAGCAGCTATTTGACCATGAAGGCCTGATTGGTGCAGTCTCCTCTTAACAGTTGTTCTAGAGATGGGTCTGCTGCTAGAACTCTGTGTGGCATTCATCTGGTCTCTGATCTGAGCTGCTGTTAACTTGCCATTTCTGAGGCTGGTGACTCGGATGAACTTATCCTCAGAAGCAGAGGTGACTCTTGGTCTTCCTTTCCTGGGTCGGTCCTCATGTGTGCCAGTTTGGTTGTAGCGCTTGATGGTTTTTGCGACTCCACTTGGGGACACATTTAAAGTTTTTGCAATTTTCCGGACTGACTGACCTTCATTATAACATCACAGAGTTGTTGACCAATTCATTGTGTTTTTTAGGCAATGTCACGCGGCACGGAACAAGCACAGAAAATAAAGAAACCAGCTGAAGGAGCAAACAGAAGAACTTATGGAAAAACTGAACAAAGAGAGAAAAAAGATGGAAAAATACAAAAAGAGGTGCCAACGTTTGAAGAAGCGTTCTGATTCACCACGGTCAAAGGTGAATGAGCTAACAGCAAATTGCCCTGTTAACCCCCAAATCAGGAAGACATTGCTCTACCACTGATTCAGGATATCAGTAATAAATACCAGCAAGCCACCAAGGAAAGGGAAAGACAACTGATTGCAAAAGTGACAACAGGGAGAATCATAAAAAGATACAGGTTGCAGAGATTTGCTAGTGAGACCCTTGGATTTTCAAGTAAGCATTGGAAACACAACAAGAGTCTTCATTTTGAAGGGAAGAAGATCAATAGGTTCACTGACGAATTCAAGAACAGAGTAAAGGCATTCTATCTAAGAGATGACGTCAGTAGGATCACCACAGGAACCAAACAAACACTCACAAGGAATAAACTCAAGATGCAGAAAAGGTTCCTGGTGGATACACTGCAAAATCTTCACAGAACATTTTTATCAGAAAACCCTTAACAAAATATCTCACACTCCCTTTTTTGTTACCTTTGACCTTTTTGGGTTGTTAATCCAACGATCTCTGAACGAGACACACGCTTTGTGGCCGTGAAGCTCACTCAGCTGAAACTTATTGAGACTGCCAGTCTTGAACACTTGGTAGAGGAGGTGTGCTGCAACTCAACCAACAAGAGTTGCATGTATGGAGAGTGTGTCCACTGCAAGGACAAGAGTGTCACTCACTCACTCACTCACACACACACTTTCACACACTAAGATTGTTACTGTTTGATTATGTTCAGTCAGTTCTCAAGTTTTCTGCATGCAACAGACACAAGGTGTCTTTTATAGTCCACCTCTCATGAGGCCTTTAAAAGTATATTTGACCAGATGAGGCATGGTTCTTCTGCCTGAGACCACAGGCCAGTTATGCATACTAAATGCACATGCAGACAGACAGACAGACAGACATCCCAAAAACACACGTTACATTGTGTTTTGATGAGCTATTCAGTTTTGATGTGTAACAGCAATGTTTTGATTTATAATGTTTTGATGTAGTTGTCATTGTTTTTCATTTGGGTTAATAACTCAATGTACATCTATTGTCCTTATGGTTACATAATGAAATAGAATGTTTATAGGAGATCATACAGTGAATTTGAGATTTAAAAAACAACTATTTATATGTTAAGCTGTATGTGTCCCTTCAACCCTGTTACCATCTTTAACCCAGTTAGCCTACTCTTAACCCCATCACACCTACTTTTTTATACATTATTTTTCAAGAGTTTATGAAAAAGTTATTAAATGTTTGTTGATTTCTGTCTGAAATGTTTAGAGCTATCAGAAAATTATTGATATTGGTTAAAATTCTTTAGTAAAACCACATTTTTTATGTCACAAAAATGGCCATTTCCGGCTTTAGGCTTTATGTCATTTTTGTATCTGAAATTATTGAATTAGTGTGAGGGACATCTGATTAATATGAAAATGTTGACTTCATTAGAAAAAGATTTCATAATCCTATTCAGACAGCTTCCATAGTGTACATAACAGGGTTGAAGAATAACAGTGCCCATATCATGAAATAATGACCAATAATGATAGGATTTGATGCCTGAGATGGGAAATATGTTTTTCTGGTGGTTAAATATGTCCTTAATGTTGTAGGGTGTTCATAAAAGTAATACATTTTGGTAAAAAAAAAAATGTGAAAATGTCAAAGTCCAATTTGTACCGTTCTCATGGAATCAATCAATCAATTTTATATATAAAGCCCAAAATCACAAATCACAATTTGCCTCACAGGGCTTTACAGCATACGACATCCCTCTGTCCTTATGACCCTCACAGCTGATCAGGAAAAACTCCCCAAAAAAAACCCTTTAACAGGGAAAAAAAACAGTAGAAACCTCAGGAAGAGCAACTGAGGAGGGATCCCTCTTCCAGGACGGACAGACGTGCAATAGATGTCGTACAGAACAGATCAACATAATAAATTAACAGTAATCCATATGACACAATGAGACAGAGAGAGAGAGACAGAGAGAGAGAGAGAGATGCAGGTAATGACAGTAGCTTACAACAACATTATTGAAAGTAATAATATTATAGTTATAGTTCTGGCTACTGTGGTACAATATGTTGAAAGTATGTATTAATATCTGGCAGTATACATGTGTGACAATAGTCATATGTGTATAATAACAGTAGAAGTATGACTAATGACTAATGATGGCAGCAGCAGCAGGAGGCATCTGGCAGGACCACGGCAGCAGCACAACCACACACGTCACGCTGTCCAGGCACCGCTGTGATATGAGTTAACCTGAGAGACAGTGGAGCACAAAGGCTCCGGAGAAGAAGCCGAGTTAGTGACATCCAGAATGGCCGAGTTAGCAAGATGCAGTAATAGAATACGAGAGAGAGAGAGAGAGAGAGAGAGAGAAGGAGAAAAGGTGCCCGGTGTATTATAGGGGGTCCTCCGGCAGACTAGGCCTAAGTCAGCCTAACTAGGGGCTGGTACAGGGCAAGCCTGAGCCAGCCCTAACTATAAGCTTTATCAAAGAGGAAAGTCTTAAGTCTAGTCTTAAATGTGGAGACGGTGTCTGCCTCCCGGACCGTAACAGGAAGATGATTCCACAGGAGAGGAGCCTGATAGCTGAAGGCTCTGGCTCCTGATCTACTTTTGGAGACTTTAGGGACCACGAGTAACCCTGCGTTCTCAGAGCGCAGTGTTCTGGTGGGATAATATGGCACTATGAGCTCTCTAAGATATGACGGAGCTTGACCATTTAGAGCTTTATAAGTTAACAGTAGGATTTTAAATTCAATTCTGGATTTTACAGGGAGCCAGTGCAGAGAAGCTAAAACAGGAGAAATATGATCTCGTTTCTTAGTTCCTGTTAGTACACGTGCTGCTGCATTCTGAATTAGCTGGAGAGTTTTTAAGGACTTACTAGAGCTACCTGATAATAGAGAGTTACAGTAATCCAGCCTTGAGGTAACAAAAGCGTGGACCAATTTTTCTGCATCTTTTCGGGTCAGGATAGGCCTAATTTTCACAATATTACGCAGATGAAAAAATGCAGTCTGTGAGGTTTGTTTTAAATGAGAATTAAAAGACAAATCTTGATCAAATATTACTCCGAGGTTTCTTACGGTAGTGCTAGAGGCCAGAGCAATGCCATCTAGAGAAACTATGTCATCAGATAAAGAGTCTCTGAGTTGTTTGGGGCCAAGAACAATAACTTCAGTTTTGTCTGAATTTAACATCAGGAAATTGGTGCTCATCCAAGTTTTTATGTCTTTAAGGCAGTTATGGAGTTTAGTTAATTGATTACTTTCTTCTGGCTTCATCAATAAATACAACTGTGTATCATCCGCATAACAATGGAAATTTATAGAGTGATTTCTAATGATGTTACCTAAAGGAAGCATATATAGAGTAAATAGGATTGGTCCGAGCACAGAACCTTGCGGAACTCCAAATAACTAATATATACATACATATACATATACACATATATATATACACTGCCTGGCCAAAAAAAAAGTCGCCACCTGGATTTAACTAAGCAAATAGGTACGAGCCTCCTATTGGATAATTACTGCATGGGCGATTATCTTTCAGCTGGCAACAAGTTATTTAACCCCAACTGGTGCAATGAGTTGCTTCTCATTTCCTAAACAACCATGTCGAAAGACACATCCCGTGGTCGTGGAAAAGATGTTAGTCTGTTTGAGAAGGGTCAAATCATTGGCATGCATCAAGCAGAGAAAACATTAAGGAGATTGCAGAAACTACTAAAATTGGGTTAAGAACTGTCCAACGCATTATTAAAAACTGGAAGGATAGTGGGGACCCATCGTCTTCGAGGAAGAAATGTGGCCGGAAAAAAATCCTCAATGATCGTGATCGGCGATCACTTAAACGTTTGGTGAGATCAAATCGAAGAAAAACAACAGTAGAACTCAGGGCTATGTTTAATAGTGAAAGTAAGAACATTTCCACACGCACAATGCGAAGGGAACTCAAGGGATTGGGACTGAACAGCTGTGTAGCCTTAAGAAAACCACTAATCAGTCAGGCTAACCGGAAAAAAAGGCTTCAGTTTGCTAGGGAGCATAAAGATTGGACTCTGGAGCAATGGAAGAAGGTCATGTGGTCTGATGAGTCCAGATTTACCCTGTTCCAGAGTGATGGGCGCATCAGGGTAAGAAGAGAGGCAGATGAAGTGATGCACCCATCATGCCTAGTGCCTACTGTACAAGCCTGTGGGGGCAGTGTTATGATCTGGGGTTGCTGCAGTTGGTCAGGTCTAGGTTCAGCAACAGTATGTGCTCAAAGAATGAGGTCAGCTGACTACCTGAATATACTGAATGACCAGGTTATTCCATCAATGGATTTTTTCTTCCCTGATGGCACGGGCATATTCCAAGATGACAATGCCAGGATTCATCGGGCTCAAATTGTGAAAGACTGGTTCAGGGAGCATGAGACATCATTTTCACACATGGATTGGCCACCACAGAGTCCAGACCTTAACCCCATTGAGAATCTTTGGGGATGCAACACTGGATGGAAATAAATCTTGTGACATTGCAGAAGCTTATCGAAACAATGCCACAGCGAATGCGTGCCGTAATCAAAGCTAAAGGCGGTCCAACGAAATATTAGAGTGTATGACCTTTTTTTTTGGTGGTGACTTTTTTTTTGGCCAGGCAGTGTGTATATATATATATATATATATATATATATATATATATATATATATATATATATATATATTCAGAATACTTTATTAGTCCCAAAAGGGCAATTCATTTCTACAGTCGGCCAGCATCCACAATCAAGCATCATCACATCAGCAACAACCACATCCAGTGACAGCACAGCAGAGCGGGATGCAAAATAATTCACAGTTCACAATAATTAATGAATACATATATATATATATATATATATATATATATATATATATATATGTATGTATATCTATCTATCTATCTATTTATCTATCTATCTAAGCCCTTCCCCCTTAAATAAATAACGATCAGTCCCTTCAACATTTTAACTGATATGATGGTTCAAGCAGGATACAAGTATTTATATAATATTATTGACATTATCATAATAATATTGGGATATTATTTCCTGTCAGGTTTATCTGTCCATTTTCCCCCGATGCTTTTATTGTGAAGAGTTCCGGTTCGCCGCTGTGTCTGTTACCGGTTGGTCCGACATTAATCCGCCGATAGCTTCCTTCCTCCCGGTTTCACGGAGACTTTCGGTCGGTACCGACATGATGAAGCTCGACGTGCTGCGGCTGTTTGTAGAGCAGCGACTCTCCGCCGTTACCGACGACATCTTCCGCCGTTTGGCCCGAACCATCACCGAATATGACCGAGAGGTGTCCCGGTTAAAGCAAGAGATCGACCGACAGCGGAGACTCCTGGAGGACAGAGCCCTGGACAGACCGAGGGACACAACGGAGGAGAGCGCCCAGGGTTAGTGGACAAAAGACTCAGTTTGTTGGTTTGATAAAACAAAATGTCCGCCGAGTGTGATGTAGCTCTTTTTTTCCCGCCAGATGTCGCTATTGTCATGAAGAAAAGTAAAAGCAGAGAGTGTCAGTAGACACCGTTCACTCAGAGGGACAGAGACAGTGTCAGTATTATTGGACACCGTTCACACAGAGGGACAGAGACAGTGTCAGTATTATTGGACACTGTTCACACAGAGGGACAGAGACAGTGTCAGTATTATTGGACACTGTTCACACAGAGGGACAGAGACAGTGTCAGTATTATTGGACACCGTTCACACAGAGGGACAGAGACAGTGTCAGTATTATTGGACACCGTTCACACAGAGGGACAGACACAGTGTCAATACTATTAGACACCGTTCACACAGAGGGACAGACACAGTGTCAATACTATTGGACACTGTTCACACAGAGGGACAGAGACAGTGTCAATACTATTAGACACCGTTCACACAGAGGGACAGAGACAGTGTCAGTATTATTGGACACCATTCACACAGAGGGACAGACACAGTGTCAATACTATTGGACACTGTTCACACAGAGGGACAGAGACAGTGTCAATACTATTAGACACCGTTCACACAGAGGGCCAGAGACAGTGTCAATACTATTAGACACCGTTCACACAGAGGGACAGAGACAGTGTCAGTATTATTGGACACCATTCACACAGAGGGACAGACACAGTGTCAATACTATTGGACACTGTTCACACAGAGGGACAGAGACAGTGTCAATACTATTAGACACCGTTCACACAGAGGGCCAGAGACAGTGTCAGTTTTATTAGACACCGTTCACACAGAGGGACAGAGACTGTGTCAATACTATTAGACACCATTCACACAGAGGGACAGAGACAGTGTCAGTATCATTGGACACTATTCACACAGAAGGACAGAGACAGTGTCAGTATTATTAGACACTGTTCACACAGAGGGACAGAGACTGTGTCAGTATCATTGGACACTATTCACACAGAAGGACAGAGACAGTGTCAGTATTATTAGACACCGTTCACACAGAGGGACAGAGACAGTGTCAGTATTATTGGACACCATTCACACAGAGGGACAGAGACTGTGTCAATACTATTAGACACCGTTCACACAGAGGGACAGAGACAGTGTCAGTATCATTGGACACTATTCACACAGAAGGACAGAGACAGTGTCAGTATTATTAGACACCATTCACACAGAGGGACAGAGACAGTGTCAGTTTTATTGGACACTGTTCACACAGAAGGACAGAGACAGTGTCAGTAGACACTGTTCACACAGAGGGACAGAGACAGTGTCAGTATTATTGGACACTGTTCACACAGAGGGACAGAGACAGTGTCAGTTTTATTGGACACTGTTCACACAGAGGGACAGAGACAGTGTCAGTAGACACTGTTCACACAGAGGGACAGAGACAGTGTCAGTATTATTAGACACCATTCACTCAGAGGGACAGAGACAGTGTCAGTATTATTGGACACCGTTCACACAGAGGGACAGAGACAGTGTCAGTATTATTAGACACCATTCACACCGAAGGACAGAGACTGTCAGTATTATTAGACACCATTCACACAGAGGGACAGAGACAGTGTCAGTATTATTAGACACCATTCACTCAGAGGGACAGAGACAGTGTCAGTATTATTGGACACCATTCACACAGAGGGACAGAGACAGTACACAGCATCAGTACTATTTGACACTGCTCACACCTGATGTCTTTATTTTGTCTCTAAGGTGTTCTGCAGGTGAGGGGGCATAGCCTTGGTGTGCACATTAAACAGGAAGAGAGCGGAGCCTCAGGAGCAGAGGAGCTGGGTGCTAAGTTCACGCCGAGTCCTGACTGGCTGAGGGAGACACCTGAAACCGACCAGAGTCCTTCGTCCAATCAGATCCAGTCCTGCGGGAAGGAGGTGGGGCGTTTCACCGCAGAGGAGGAGCAGCAGGTGAGGGGGTGGAGCTTCAGTCTGCACATCAAACAGGAAGAGGGCGGATCTTCGGCACTAGAGGAGACAGATGCCAAGTTCGCACCGATTCCTGATTGGCTGACGGAGCGCAATGATGATAATGGAAGTCCTTGTTCCAATCGGAGGCAGCCCCCCAGAGAGGACAGCTGTCTGATGAGACCTGCACCTGAAGGGATTTGCACACCTGCAGACCACAACCAGAGCTCTGTTGTCCAATCAGAGTCCTCAACTGAGGACAGCGACAACACTCAGTCTGAACCAGCTCCCCAGGGGACTCGGGGGACTCGACCTCCTGTGGACCAGAGGCTTCTGGTCTGTGGCAGCTGTGGACGAGAGTTCAGCTCAAAGCGGACTCTGAGGAAACACATTAGACGAAACACGTCCCAGGACCAGGACAGGATGTCCTGCAGCCTGCGGAGACAGATGGCGCCCTTCCAGAGTCCTGCCAAGTCCTTCAGCTGCCGAGTCTGTGGCAGTTCCTTCTACACGCAGGGCATCCTGGTCCGCCATGCGGAGAACCACTGCAAGGAGCCCGAGAACCGGTGTGGGGCCTGCGGGGACAGTCTGGAGTCCACTGAGACCCTGAGAGACCACCTGAGGTCTCACAAAGAGGTGGGCAGCACCTGTGATGTGTGCGGTAGGAAGTGCAGCTCCATCAGGAGGATGGAGATACACAAACGGGTCCACACCGGTGAGAAGCCGTACCGCTGCGGATTCTGTGGACGGGACTTCAGCAGAAAGGAGAGTTTGGAGAGACACTTGAAGGTCCACAGCGGGGACAGACTTCACTACTGTGGACTCTGCAGGAGGACGTTCACCAGGAGAGAGTACCTGGTCCAACACCTGGAGACAGACCACATGGAGAGACCGGGTCCACCAGCAGGGACAGAGTGGACGGAGAGGACTGAGACGTTCGCTGTGATGACGTCCATCTGAAAATGAGACAATGATTCATGAATTAAAAATCACTTCCTTATATTTCATTATTTAATCAGTGACATCATCATTACATTATCATAATCCTGCAGCTGATTGGTTATTGATTGTGTCAGTTTACAATAAAGAGACGGACATTTAACTGTCTTCACCTGGACATTCTTTGGAACGGTTGGGTGGTCTTCGGCTGTTGTTGTTCCGTCATTAGCTCATCCTTTAGCCGTTATCAGGCCCGTCATTATCTCGTCCTTTAGCCGTCATCAGGCCCGTCGGTAGCTTGTCCTTCAGCTGTCATCAGGCCTGTCGGTAGCTTGTCCTTTAGCCGTCATCAGGCCCGTCGTTAGCTCGTCCTTTAGCTGTCAGCAGGCCCATCCTTAGCTTGTGCTTTAGCCATCATCAGGCCCGCCATTAGCTCGTCCTTTAGCCGTCATCAGGCCCATCCTTAGCTTGTGCTTTAGCCATCATCAGGCCCACCATTAGCTCGTCCTTTAGCCGTCATCAGGCCTGTCATTAGCTCGTCCTTTAGCCGTCATCAGGCCTGTCGGTAGCTTGTCCTTCAGCTGTCATCAGGCCTGTCATTAGCTCGTCCTTTAGCCGTCATCAGCCCCATCCTTAGCTTGTGCTTTAGCCATCATAAGGCCCACCATTAGCTCGTCCTTTAGCCGTCATCAGGCCTGTCATTAGCTCGTCCTTTAGCCGTCATCAGGCCTGTCGGTAGCTTGTCCTTCAGCTGTCATCAGGCCTGTCGGTAGCTTGTCCTTTAGCCGTCATCAGGCCTGTCGTTAGCTCGTCCTTTAGCCATCATCAGGCCCGTCATTAGCTCGTCCTTTAGCCGTCATCAGGCCTGTCGTTAGTTTGTCCTTTAGCTGTCATCAGGCCCGTCATTAGCTTGTCCTTTAGCCATCATCAAGTCCGTCATTAGCTCGTCCTTTAGCCGTCATCAGGCCTATCGTTAGTTTGTCCTTTAGCTGTCATCAGGCCCATCATTAGCTTGTCCTTTAGCCGTCATCAGGCCTATCGTTAGTTTGTCCTTTAGCTGTCATCAGGCCCGTCGATAGTTTGTCCTTTAGCTGTCATCAGGCCCGTCATTAGCTCGTCCTTTAGCCGTCATCAGGTCCATCGTTAGCTTGTCCTATAGCCGTCATCAGGCCCGTCATTAGCTTGTCCTTTAGCCATCATCAGGTCCGTCATTAGCTCGTCCTTTAGCTGTCATCAGGTCCGTCATTAGCTCGTCCTTTAGCTGTCATCAGGCCTGTCGTTAGTTTGTCCTTTAGCTGTCATCAGGCCCGTCATTAGCTTGTCCTTTAGCCATCATCAAGTCCGTCATTAGCTCGTCCTTTAGCCGTCATCAGGCCTATCGTTAGTTTGTCCTTTAGCTGTCATCAGGCCCATCATTAGCTTGTCCTTTAGCCGTCATCAGGCCTATCGTTAGTTTGTCCTTTAGCTGTCATCAGGCCCGTCGATAGTTTGTCCTTTAGCTGTCATCAGGCCCGTCATTAGCTCGTCCTTTAGCCGTCATCAGGTCCATCGTTAGCTTGTCCTATAGCCGTCATCAGGCCCGTCATTAGCTTGTCCTTTAGCCATCATCAGGTCCGTCATTAGCTCGTCCTTTAGCTGTCATCAGGTCCGTCATTAGCTCGTCCTTTAGCTGTCATCAGGTCCGTCATTAGCTCGTCCTTTAGCTGTCATCAGGCCCGTCATTAGCTTGTCCTATAGCCGTCATCTGGCCTGTCGTTAGTTTGTCCTTTAGCCGTCATCAGGCCCGTCGTTAGCTCGTCCTTTAGCCGTCATCTGGCCCGTTGTTAGTTCGTCCTTTAGCTGTCATCTTGCCTGTCATTAGTTTGTCCTTTAGCTGTCATCTGGCCTGTCATTAGTTCGTCCTTTAGCTGTCATCTGGCCTGTCGTTAGTTTGTCCTTTAGCTGTCATCAGGCCTGTCATTAGTTTGTCCTTTAGCTGTCATCAGGCCTGTCATTAGTTCGTCCTTTAGCTGTCATCTGGCCTGTCGTTAGCTCGTCCTTTAGCTGTCATCAGGCCTGTCGTTAGTTTGTCCTTTAGCTGTCATCTGGCCTGTCATTAGTTTGTCCTTTAGCCGTCATCTGGCCTGTCGTTAGTTTGTTCTTTAGCCGTCATCTGGCCTGTCGTTAGTTTGTCCTTTAGCCGTCATCAGGCCTGTCGTTAGTTTGTCCTTTAGCCGTCATCTGGCCTGTTGTTAGTTTGTTCTTTAGCTGTCATCAGGCCTGTCGTTAGTTTGTCCTTTAGCCGTCATCTGGCCTGTTGTTAGTTTGTTCTTTAGCCGTCATCTGGCCTGTCGTTAGTTTGTTCTTTAGCCGTCATCTGGCCTGTCGTTAGTTTGTCCTTTAGCTGTCATCAGGCCTGTCGTTAGCTCGTCCTTTAGCTGTCATCAGGCCTGTCGTTAGTTTGTCCTTTAGCTGTCATCAGGCCTGTCGTTAGCTCGTCCTTTAGCTGTCATCAGGCCTGTCGTTAGCTCGTCCTTTAGCTGTCATCAGGCCTGTCGTTAGTTTGTCCTTTAGCTGTCATCAGGCCTGTCGTTAGCTCGTCCTTTAGCTGTCATCAGGCCTGTCGTTAGCTCGTCCTTTAGCTGTCATCAGGCCTGTCGTTAGTTTGTCCTTTAGCCGTCATCAGGCCTGTCGTTAGCTCGTCCTTTAGCTGTCATCAGGCCTGTCGTTAGTTTGTCCTTTAGCTGTCATCTGGCCTGTCATTAGTTTGTCCTTTAGCTGTCATCTGGCCTGTCATTAGTTTGTCCTTTAGCCGTCATCTGGCCTGTCATTAGTTTGTCCTTTAGCCGTCATCTGGCCTGTCATTAGTTTGTCCTTTAGCTGTCATCTGGCCTGTCGTTAGTTTGTTCTTTAGCCGTCATCTGGCCTGTCGTTAGTTTGTCCTTTAGCCGTCATCAGGCCTGTCGTTAGTTTGTCCTTTAGCCGTCATCTGGCCTGTTGTTAGTTTGTTCTTTAGCTGTCATCAGGCCTGTCGTTAGTTTGTCCTTTAGCCGTCATCTGGCCTGTTGTTAGTTTGTTCTTTAGCCGTCATCTGGCCTGTCGTTAGTTTGTTCTTTAGCCGTCATCTGGCCTGTCGTTAGTTTGTCCTTTAGCTGTCATCAGGCCTGTCGTTAGCTCGTCCTTTAGCTGTCATCAGGCCTGTCGTTAGTTTGTCCTTTAGCTGTCATCAGGCCTGTCGTTAGCTCGTCCTTTAGCCGTCATCTGGCCTGTCGTTAGTTTGTCCTTTAGCTGTCATCAGGCCTGTCGTTAGCTCGTCCTTTAGCCGTCATCAGGCCTGTCGTTAGCTCGTCCTTTAGCCGTCATCTGGCCCGTTGTTAGCTTGTCCTTTAGCCGTCATCTGGCCTGTCATTAGTTTGTCCTTTAGCCGTCATCAGGCCTGTCGTTAGCTCGTCCTTTAGCCGTCATCTGGCCCGTTGTTAGTTCGTCCTTTAGCTGTCATCTGGCCTGTCGTTAGCTCGTCCTTTAGCTGTCATCAGGCCTGTCGTTAGCTCGTCCTTTAGCTGTCATCTGGCCTGTCGTTAGTTTGTCCTTTAGCTGTCATCAGGCCTGTCATTAGTTTGTCCTTTAGCTGTCATCAGGCCTGTCATTAGTTCGTCCTTTAGCTGTCATCTGGCCTGTCGTTAGCTCGTCCTTTAGCTGTCATCAGGCCTGTCGTTAGTTTGTCCTTTAGCCGTCATCTGGCCTGTCATTAGTTTGTCCTTTAGCCATCATCTGGCCTGTCGTTAGTTTGTCCTTTAGCTGTCATCTGGCCTGTCATTAGTTTGTCCTTTAGCCGTCATCTGGCCTGTCATTAGTTTGTCCTTTAGCCGTCATCTGGCCTGTCGTTAGTTTGTTCTTTAGCCGTCATCTGGCCTGTCGTTAGTTTGTCCTTTAGCTGTCATCAGGCCTGTCGTTAGCTCGTCCTTTAGCTGTCATCAGGCCTGTCGTTAGCTCGTCCTTTAGCTGTCATCAGGCCTGTCGTTAGTTTGTCCTTTAGCCGTCATCAGGCCTGTCGTTAGCTCGTCCTTTAGCTGTCATCAGGCCTGTCGTTAGTTTGTCCTTTAGCCATCATCAGGCCAGTCGTTACATGATAAAGTAAAATTGATCAACAACCTGCAGAGATTCAGTTTGCGTGTTGACGTTCTCTGCAGAACATTCTGTTGTGTCACTTCCTTCCCTCAAGAGGCTCTGCCTTTTGCCAGGCCGCCATTGTAAATAAGAAACTGTTCTTAATGACTTGCCTGGCTAAATAAAGGTTAAAAAAAAAATCGCAGAGCGTCCTGTGCTCAGCTGGAGTCGCTGCTTTCGAGGACAGCATTTGCCGTCAGACAAAAGAAACACTGAAGAACAAACGAGTGTTTTCAGTATGAGGACAGAGAGAGTGGGAGGAAGAGTGTGTGTGGTGGTCGTTTCCAGGAAGAGGTACAGTGTGTGTGTGTGTGTGTGTGTGTGTTACTAAGAGACTTCCTGGTCCACCGGGTGTATCCTGTTTAAACACACACACACTCAGTGGGTTGTGTGTGTGTGTGTGTGTGTGTGTGTGTGTGTGTGTGTGTGTTGTTCATTATTAACTTAATGAACAACACACACACACACACACACACACACACACACACTGATTGTGACATCACAACCAAATATTTTTTTAAAAACCTTTTTCTCTTTTTAAAGTTTTGGACATGTTTTCTTTAAAAATTGACTTTTTTCAGATTTTATCTTTTTCTTGGTTTAGGACAGTTTCATTTTTTATATTTTTAAAAAAAAAGTGATTTTTTTTTTTGCCTTTTGAAATTTTTGGGCATCTTTAAAAAAGATTGTTCTTTCTCTTAAAACTTTTGCCCTTTTTGCTTTAATTTCTGGGAATGTTTTTTTGACATAAATGTGACGATTTCATTTTAATTTTGCTATTTTTTTCATTTTAAAGTTCTGGCCGTGTTTTATTTTTAAAAGTGATTCTTTTTTCTTTTTTTCTTTGTTTAAAAAAATGTGCCTTTATAAAATTTTTGGGCATGTTTGTTTTTCTTTAAAAACTTGCCCAGCATGCCAGAAAAATTACTGTAACCACACAGAAATTAGCCTTTGATTTTCAAATCGAAATTTGTTTTGGGGTGGGTCATATTAAAAAAACGTGACTTTTTAAAAATAATTGTTTGCCTTTTAAGAAAATGTTGGGCATTTATTCTTTAAAAAAAGACTTCTTTTTTTCTCTAATTTTTTTTGGGGATGTTTAAAGTAAACTTGCCCTCAGAAGACGAGGTGAGTTTGGAAGACATGTTTTGTTTAAAAATAATCTGATGATTTGTTTTCTGTCAAATGTTTTGATTAAACCAGCTGCTGTGACAAATACGCAGCAGACTCTAAATCACAGTAACTGACAGCTCGTCTCTGTAATTCAATCTTCCCTCCGCACACAGGGGGACAGAGGAGACGTGCACGCGCACATGCACCGTCAGCGTTATCGTGACTGCCCTCGTGCCCTCTACTACACCCCCCCGCCCCCGCCTCCTCCTCCTTCTCAGTGCGTGCATGTGTGCGCGTGTCCGCCGGTGGCAGCTATCGGTGTGTGTGGACGGAGCGGAGCTGCAGAGCTGGAGCAGTGAACAGGAGGGGACACACATAGGGACAGAACCAGGGACACACAGAGGGACAGAACCAGGGACACACAGAGGGACAGAACCAGGGACACACAGAGGGACAGACAGGGACACACAGAGGGACAGACAGCAGCGTTGTGGCGGTGAAACGTGAACATATATCGGTGTGTTCGGTCTTTGTCCGGTCGGTTGCTGTGGAAATATTTTCTTCTTCTTCATCTTCTTCATCTTCATGGAGCGGCCGGAAGCAGTTGAGTGAAGATCTGAACAGGTAAACTCACCTCCCTCGCACACGCACGCGCACGCGCGCGCGCGGTACTTTTACTGCAGTCCAAAAGCCGAGTCTGCGTGATAGGGGAGAACGGGGTCAGTTGACACCTAACATCAATGTTGGTTTTTCTTCGCCTTAAAACACCTGAAGGTGTCAGTGACGTATCAAAAGCAAAAACTGGTCTGTGGCGTAAAGGTGTTACAGGAAGTTCCTGAAAAAGTTTTTTTTTTTCCAGACCTAGAATCAACTTTGTCAAAACTTTCAGAATAAAATACGTTCATAACGTACATGCTATTTAAACCCAAGCTGGTTCAGATGACCAGTTTCTTCTTTTAAAAACTTTTAGCAGTTTTTTCCCTTTAAAATTTTTGGGTGATTTTTTTTGTCTTTCTTTTTTTTTTGCCTTTTTTGAGGCCATTTTTTAAAGAAAACCAACCTTCTCATCCAGGGTGGGTTTGGAGGGCATGCTTAAATGTTTTTGCCTTTATTTTTGCCAAATAAAAAATGTCCCTTTTCTTCAAAAAAAGTTTGACAATTGATTTTTAAAAATGTTGGTGATTTTTTTTTTCTTTAAAAAAAAAAAATTGTGCCTTTTTTCAAATTTTGAGGGATTTTTGAAGAAAACATGAGAGGGCTTGTTTATTTGTAAATATTGTGACGATTTGTTTTTCTGCAAAAAACTCTTTTATTTAAAAAAAAGAATTTTTTTTCTTTTAATGTTTTTTTTCTCCCAGTTTTTTTTTGTTGTTGTTTTGACAAAAATGCCTTCCAAACCCAAAGTTGGTTCTAGTTTGTTTTCTTGAATAAATCTTGCCAATTTTTCTTTCTTTGAATTTTTTTGCCTTTATTTCTAATTTCTGGGGATTGTTTTAAGAAAAATTGAGAAGGTTTATTTTGTTTGTTTGTTTGTTTTTTTCTTAAGTTTTTGGGGGGTTGTTTTTTTTTAATTTCCAGGATTTTTTAAGAAAACAGACCCAAAGTGGGTTTGAGTTTTTGTGTGATTTTCTCAAAGAAAAGTTTGTAAGATATCCGATGAATTTGCGCCCCACAAATGGTGTAACAGCTGTCACGGACAGTTCAGGTTAGAATTCAGTATTTATGCAACGGTGCTAATTCTAGTGTCCAACGTGACAACATGAATGTCTCTATCTAGAGTCAGTGTTTGGTTTGTCCGTTCTGGGCTACTGTAGAAACATGGCGGTGCAACATGGTGATCTCTGTAGACGAGGACCTGCTCCCTGTGGAGATATAAACAGCTCAGTCTGAGGGAACAGGAACACGGCTGATGTCGTATTTTCAGGTTTTTTGGTGTCGTATTTCTTCTTCACTGCTGCTGTTTCACAACAACACTTATATAAGCCTGGAGAACAATGGCTCACACACACACACAGTGTTTCCTGCAGGAAGTTGTAATGACGTGTAGACATCATGAAATAGACTCGGTGAGTTCGGAGGTTTAACAGCAGGAAAGATGTTTACAGGAAGTGATGTCATCATATCATGTCAGTTTTTATCCTCTGAAAAACAATCTGATGAAGTGTTTCTGATAATGACCTCAAACACCACTGTGTGTGTGTGTGTGTGTGTGTGTGTGCGTGCGTGTGTGCGTGCATGCGTGTGTGTGCGTGTCACTGTGACATCATCACGGAGGTCAAACAGAGGTCAGACTGACATCACAGCTCAGTCAATCAATACATTCATCAGTTCATTTATTGATTATTGTTATTATGCTCCTCCCCCTCGTCCCTTAATGGTGGGCAGGTAGCCTACATGATCAGGGATGACCATCACCTCCAGTCATCAGGTTGAAGCCCGTCCAGCTGACTGACTGGTCTCAGGTTCTTCTCTCTGGTTGCAGTATCAGCACCTGCACCTTTACTTCATGCAGTGTTGCCAAGTCCGCTCATTATAAGCGACTTTGGGCTTGTTTTTCTGTAAAGTCACTTACAAATATTGGTAGTCGCGGGTCACAGTTTTTCTGGGCTTGTTTCTAAAGCGTAGTTGCTTATTTGGGCTTGTTCCCAGCTCCATAATAAGTTGTCAAGCAGATATTTTCGATATGTTATTTAAACGTAGGATAGTTTGTCTTGCCTGTTCCCTCTGTCCCTCCCCTTTCTCCATACACACAGGAGACAGCAGAGTTTTTTCCCACCCGCATCCTGCTTCTAATTGACTCTGACCCTGATGGCAACGAGTACCAGCCAATCAGAGGCAGAGCAGGGCAATGTGTTTTTTTTTCTGGTTAGGAAAACGTCCCAAGATGAGTGCATAAAAAGCAATAATAAATAAAGAATTTGTGAATTCAGGGTGATATTTATTTGTGTGTGCAAATCTTAATTATCAGAGGTTTACTGTGTATATAATGTACTTGGTACATCATCTATATTTGATATCCCATCTGTTTTCTAATGTTAATAATGTTAAAAGGTGGTTTAACTCCCTCTTGTGGTCATTGTCCTGAAGCTCAGGGGGGAGAAAAATAAATAAACTGTGTACCGTGGGTACAGTTTTGCAAAACTGCGCACAGTTTACTTATCTGACCACATGGATGTAAATTGACAATATGTACCCACAGTTTAAAATCCGTCCCCACGGACTGTAAAACCGTGCACACAGTTTATTTAATTTTCTCTCACCGGAACCTCGGGGGGCTCCGTAGAAAAAGTCGCTTGTTTTGGGCTTGTTTTCACAGGTCTGGTTGCTTATTTGTCTCGCGAGATCTGGCAACACTGACTTCATGGTGGCGCGGCCCGTTGGTAACACTGGCGGGGTTGAATCTACGCCTCTCTACTTTGTTTTGGCAGCAGGTGGTGGGGGTGGGACAGGAAGTGGGTTGATTGTGTGTGACTCTGTGAGATGTTCCCCCACCACTGACGCGACGATCAATACTGTCCCCACATTAAAGTTGTGAACATATCCAGATTTCTGGAATCTGACCCTCAGGAATGTCTTTAGTGAAAACTGGTCCGTGATTCTGTCTCTGAGCTGAAACATCAGGACAGAGGGTGATGGACTTTACTGTCCCCACAGACACACAGGGACTCACTGAGTTCCCAGAATTCCCAGCAACGTTTTATTTTGAAGGTTTGACCTTAGTTAATGTCGTTGTTCTGTTTCTCCCCGCAGCTCGTCTGACAGGCTCGTCATCATGTTGTCCGGGTGGCCCTGCCCCTTGACCCTCTTCCTCTTCCTCCTCGTCCAATCGGCTGCGTCCTCTCTGTCCGCTGACAACACCACGGATGACCTTCAGGAGGTGACCCTGGCGGCCATCTTGCCTCTGACTAACACAGATTACGCATGGGCGTGGCCTCGCGTGGCGCCAGCGCTCCTCCAGGCGGTGCGGCGTGTTAACTCAGACCCCCGCCTGCTGCTGGGCCTGAAGCTGCAGCTGGTTCACGGCAACTCCGAGAACCGCGAGGGTTTCTGCTCAGACTACATTGCACCACTGGTCGCCGTCGACCTCAAGCTATTCAACGACCCCTGGGCCTTCATCGGCCCTGGCTGTGACTACTCGTCGTCTCCCGTCGCACGCTTCACCACCCATTGGGACGTTCCCATGGTGACGGCCGGCGCTCGCGCTATTGGTTTCAAGTCCTACACGGCGGTCACCAACACGGGCCCCACCCATCAGAAGCTGGGAGAGTTTGGTGCAAAGATCCAGGACACATTTGGCTGGCGGCAGCATACCATGCTCATCTTCAGCGACAAGAAGGACGCCAACGACGACCGGCCGTGCTACTTCGCTGTGGAGGGGCTTTTCACAGTGCTTGAGAAACACAACGTCACCATCCACGACCACATCATTGAACCCGACAATGTCAACTACAAGTTAGTAGTCCAGGAGATCCGCGACAATGGCCGAGGTCAGACACCATACAACTACCTGTCCCTCAGACACTTTTTCTTCTCTACTTCCTGTCCCTCGGACACTTCTTCTTCTCTACTTCCTGTGCTTCCTTGTCTCCTCCTCTTCCTCATCTTCCTCCTCATCTTCCTCCCTCTCTTCCCCCTCCTCTTCCTGCTCTTTCTCCTCTTCCTCGTGTTCCTTCCCTTCCTCCTTTTCCTCCTCCTCCTTGTCCCTCTCTTCCCCCTCCTCTTCCTCCTCCTCTTCCTCATCTTCCTCCCCCTCCTCCTCCCTCTCTTCCTCCTCCTCCTCCTCATCTTCCTCCTCCTCCTGTTGTTTTTCCTCATTAAATAATGGTTAATTATTATTTGATTTTTGTTTTGCTTTAGTAGTTTCTGAATGTCCTCACTGTTTGTGCGTGTGTGTACACACCAGTTAATGATCAGTGTGTGGTATTTAGAGCAGAGAAGAAGAAATTAACTGTTTCCTGTTTGTTCTCCTCGGAGACTCTTTACAGCTTTTCTCTCACACTCAGAGCTCCAGTGTCCAGAATAAACTGGTTTACTGACCGTTAGCACACAGCAGCTAATCAATTCAATTTTATTTATAAAGCCCAATATCACAAATCACAATTTGCCTCACAGGGCTTTACAGCATACGACATCCCTCTGTCCTTATGACCCTCACAGCTGATCAGGAAAAACTCCCCAAAAAACCCTTTAACAGGAAAAAAAACGGTAGAAACCTCAGGAAGAGCAACTGAGGAGGGATCCCTCTTCCAGGACGGACAGACGTGCAATAGATGTCGTACAGAACAGATCAACATGATAAATTAACAGTAATCCATATGACACAATGAGACAGAGAGAGAGAGAGAGAGAGAGAGAGAGAGAGAGAGAGAGAGAGAGAGAGAGAGATGCAGGTAATGACAGTAGCTTACAACAACATTAATGAAAGTAATAATATTATAGTTATAGTTCTGGCTACTGTGGTACAATATGTTGAAAGTATGTATTAATATCTGGCAGTATACATGTGTGACAATAGTCATATGTGTATAATAACAGTAGAAGTATGACTAATGACTAATGATGGCAGCAGCAGCAGGAGGCATCTGGCAGGACCACGGCAGCAGCACAACCACACACGTCACGCTGTCCAGGCACCGCTGCAATATGAGTTAATCTGAGAGACAGTGGAGCACAAAGGCTCCGGAGAAGAAGCCGAGTTAGTGACATCCAGAATGGCCGAGTTAGTGACATCCAGAATGGCCGAGTTAGCAAGATGCAGTAATAGGATACGAGAGAGAGAGAGAGAGAAGGTGCCCGGTGTATTATAGGGGGTCCTCCGGCAGACTAGGCCTAAGTCAGCCTAACTAGGGGCTGGTACAGGGCAAGCCTGAGCCAGCCCTAACTATAAGCTTTATCAAAGAGGAAAGTCTTAAGTCTAGTCTTAAATGTGGAGACGGTGTCTGCCTCCCGGACCGTAACAGGAAGATGATTCCACAGGAGAGGAGCCTGATAGCTGAAGGCTCTGGCTCCTGATCTGCTTTTGGAGACTTTAGGGACCACGAGCCAAACTGAACATTACCTACAATCTCTGCATGTCTAAGAGCTGCCTCTGCCTCCTGAACTGCCGATCTTGGGTTCCACTTCCTCCCCTTGGTTGGATTTGGAACCACACTCCTAACTACCACGTCCTTACTCCCAGATAACAAGAGCTCTGTCCTGACCTTGGTACATTTAAATTCTTCTGTTAAACTAGATACTGGCAGCTGAAGTATCCCTTTTCCATACAATGCAACACTACTTAGGCACCTAGGAGCGCCCAACCACTTCCTAATGTAGGAGCTAACCGACCTTTCAGTTCTCTCCACAACGGATATTGGAATTTCATAAACTGACAATGGCCACATTAACCTAGGATATAGCCCAAACTGCAAACACCACAACTTCAACTTTCCTGGAAGTTCTGATTTATCTATTCTATCCAATCCTTCAGCCACATCTTTCCTAAATTTCACCACCTGTTCCTTATCATTCAACTCTACATTGTAGCACCTACCTAAGCTCTTTACTGACTTTTCCCTAATTGTTGGGATGTCCTCATCATCTATGACAAACTTCCTATCACTTAACTTCCCTCTACATATCGAGATGCTTCTAGATTTACTAGGCTTGATTTTCATGCTGGCCCACTTGAGGTTCTTATTTACCTTCTCTAGTAGCCTCTTTGTACATGGCATTGTTGTGGTCACCAGTGTCATGTCATCCATGTAAGCCCTAACTGGTGGAAGATGCAACCCATTCTGCCGTCTCTCCCCACCTACCACCCACTTAGAAGCCCTGATGATTACTTCCATTGCCATAGTAAATGCTAATGGAGAAATTGTACACCCTGCCATGATGCCTATTTCTAGCCTCTGCCAACCTGTTGTGAAACCTGCTGTACTTAGACACAACCTAATATCCTGAAAATATGCTTTCACTAAGTTAACAACTACCTGTGGCACTCTGAAGTAGTCAAACGCGAAGTAGCTATTTCTACCTAGCTAGCTAATCTCTGCGCTACTACACTACAGAAAATCTTCCCCTCTACATTCAACAGAGAAATCATCCGGAACTGGCTAAGGTCCACAGACTCCTTCTCCTTAGGAATGAGGACACCCCCTGCCCTACGCCATGCTCTTGGTAGGGCTGCACAGTATATGCGGTAGACGGTAAAAATGATATAAATTTGGCCCACGGTAGAGATTTGCGCTCTACCGTCCTATCGTCGATGACGTCATCGCACATGCCTCAGTGTGAAAATGGCTGCGAGCACAGAGACAGCGGAGCAAGAGGAGCTGGTTCACATCCGTGATTTAGCGTAGCACGTGCAACATGCGTTGCTGGAGAACTTGTGAGTGAGTGAGTTAATGTCTTATGAACAGCCCCGGACTTCTCAGACTCTTTTAGCGACTTACCGCTCAGAGGGAACTCGTTCAGTGTCTCCTCTGGCAGCAGCACAGCGTCTCTCCTCTCTCGCCGTGCGCACACGGGAGTTGGTTTTCGGCAAGAGAGTTTGTCATAAACCTTTGGTAATGTAAACCTATGTGACGCTCCACAAAAAACTCCATATGTGAATGTGTGATAGTTGTGGTATCATAGCAGCCTGTCACAGGTTACAGCCTGATGATTAGAGGAGAAATGGCAGAGCATAAAGGTCCAGGTGGAAAAAACACAACTCAGTCATTTAGGATTTTGCTAAAAGAAGGAAATTACCTTTTGATATAGATCCCAGGGGACATTTTGCACCATAGAGTGCTGGGTTTTAATTTTGAGTTTTGAGATCTGCATTCTGCACAATAAATGCTCTAAAAAATACATTATATCTTTGCTTTTGTTGTTGTTGTTGTTTTTTTTTTTTTTTTATCAATTTAGCTTTGCTAAGGGACTACAAAACCCATTCAGAAACACTTCTATTATAACTTTTACACTTAAATTTATATCGCGATATATACCGTTACCGTGAAGGGATTCAATTTATACCGTGATATGAATTTTAGGTCATACCGCCCAGCCCTAGCTCTTGGTATAATTTGTTTCTCCCAAACTATTCTTAGCTGTTTCCAAAAAAATTTAAGGGTATCAGGCGCACTTTTATAAACCCGGTAGGGGACTCCATTAGGCCCTGGGGCCAAAGAAGCCTTTGCACGCCTGACCACCTCGTGAACTTCCTTCCACCTAGGTGGCCTGACATCCATCTCATGCTCTATCCCTCCTAATGGAGGGATATCTAGTGGAAAACCTACTATCCTATTCTTCTCTGAATCTGAATATGTATTTCTCAAATATTCTTCAACCTCTAACCTTTCTGCTTTGAGCTGCCCTCCCTTTTCCTGGCTGAACAATCCTTTAACAAACTTAAAAGGGTCCCTGAAAAAACCTGTCCTAGCATATTCCTTCTTCCTCCTCTTTTTCCTGAGATGCTCTGCCTTCTAAGAACTGCTAGCCTGCTTCTCAACTCCTCTTGCAACACCTTAATTCCCTCCCTTTCTTCTTCTGTAGCCTTTTTCCACTGCTTTCTTAACTGTCTTCTTGGATAGGTCCGTGCCCCTATCCTTCACTGAGTCACAGATCCAAGTCATAGTCGTGTCCGTTCCATTGTCTGTTACCGTGTAATCCACCTGTGAGTCATTTTCCAACCCAGCTCTCGCTCACTGACTATGTTGGCTGTAGCTAATTTTGGTTGTAGTAAGGCTGCTAGGCCTCACCACTGCTACCATGGGTTGCTAACCCATGGTAGCACCTTTGGGGTCTTTTCCCTCCTGTCAGCTGCCTTTCCAAGCAGTCACATGGTCTTTCCCTTGTTGTCAGCTGCCCTATTCACAGCAGTGGTGTAGTGCAGCATGTACGCTACGTGCTCCTCTCAGTACGCTTCAGTGTAGTGCAGCGTGTACGCTACGTGCTCCTCTCAGTACGCTTCAGTGTAGTGCAGTGTTTACACTACATACTGCTTGTGTGGTGCACTAATTTCAGCAGGGTAGTGTAGTCTCAAATCCATAGCTATGAGCAAGTTAGCTAGCTAGCGAGTGCTAACATTACCTGGCACTCGTAACTAACATTGGCTAGCAAGCTAATGCCAGCAAGCCAACAGGCTAACATTAGCTAGCAAGTACTGGCATCACTGTTGGCAGTACCAAATCATCACAGACCCAACAAACATTACTGATGGTTCGATACGTAGACGCTGTGTCATATGTTTGATCTGTTACAAGATTGCGGCTGTTAAGGGTGAACAGTGTCCGAAGCAGCAGTACACAGCAGGAGTTACAGGAAACAGCAGAGTGGCCATTTTAAAAGAAAGTGTTAAGGCTCAGTTATACCTTCGCCCGGCTCTGTTCGCGGATTGAAAAAATACTATAGGAAGTAGTAAAAGCAAGTGGAAAACAATGTAAACAGCAATGATGGCAGCACGAAAAGTATGGATTGCAGAGGAGGAGGAATTGTTATGTTTATGGCTTTGACCAGACAAAACGTTGCAAAAGAAGATGGTCTGTCCGCCCGTTACATGTAGTGAGATATCTGACTGGGGAACACAGCCAGCTTGTGAAGCCAATGCGGGCTGTAAATGAAGAGATGCACTTCAGCTAGTCTTCCCTCAAATTCATCCATTTTGAACTGAGCAACATTAGTGCGGCTTGCGAAAAGTTTCAAAATCCTGGAGGTGCCCGACCTCGTGAAGCGCCAGCGTGCGCAGCTGTCGTTGCCAGGTGCGCGGTTATGTAATTTGTAGCATGTGAACCCTGCGCACTCGCAACTGCGTCGAGCATAAACTAGGCTTTACACACACACACACACACACACACACACACACACACACACAGTAATTGTGTCAGTCGTCCTCTAAGTGAGGCCATCTGTTGCAGCCGGCAACGCTGGAGGGCACTGAGTAATTACCTCTGTGTGTGTGTGTGTGTGTGTGTGTGTGTGTGTGTGTGTGGTGGGATGTGGACTGTGATAATCACCATGGTGACAAATGATGGGAGCGATGAGGTCATCAGTGAGGGACAGTTCCCCTCTGAGGACGAAACTGGAGATGAACACAGTCAGACCTCCTCCGCTCATTTCTTCTTCTTCTTCTTCTTCTTCTTGTCCTCTTCTTCTTCAGTGGTGTACCTGTGCTGCTCCTGGGACATCCTCAGGACTCTGATGGTTCAGTTCTGGAAGGAGGGGGTGGAGCTGGAGGACTATGTCTTCTTCTTCATTGATCTCTTTGCTGAGGGTCTGGGGGGGCCGGGCCCCGTCAGGCCTTGGTTCAGAGGAGACCAGGACGACTTCGCCGCCCGCCACGCCTTTAGGGTGAGTGACAGTGTAGTAAGTACACTGTGTACACTACGTACAGCCTGATACCAAACCAATAAGCTGAAGTGTGTTGGTCTGGTGACATCACAGGGTCACATGTCACTGTGACGGTAGTGCCCAGTCATGTTTGAAAACTGGGTCTGTGGGCAGGAGTCTCACTGAGGTGTCTGTGTGTCTGTCTGTCAGAGTGTGAAGGTGCTGACCTACCTGGAGCCTCAGAATCCAGAGTATCTTCAGTTCGTCGAAACTTTGAAGGACGACGCCAAGAAGATGTTCAACTTCACCATCCAGGACTCTCTGGTACCAAACACAGACTGCATCAGTCCGTTCTGTCAGGGGGTCAGGGAGTTGGTCACGGGTAGACTCAGTCTAACCCTTACACGTAAAGTCAATGTAAAAACACGACTAGACGCGAACTGCTGCCAGGCTGCGCGATGCACACGACACGAATGATGCGAAATACACAAATTAAGCGCAGCAAGTAAAGCAAGAAGTGCAAATTCACGTCATACACTAATTTGCGAGAGTTGAAAAATCGGAACTTCAGCGACCAGTTCACACCGCGATAGCCAATCAGCATTGAGATCCTCCAGGGACTTATGACGCCGAGTACGTACCGGCGGAAGCTCATTCATTGATTCAGCGACGAGCATAGGACGCGAGTCAACACAAAATAATCTAGCGTTTAACATGAGACGTCTCTGATTTTGTTTCGGTGATTTTGGCGGTTCATCCAACCGACATCACAACCACACTGGTAACAGTGATGAATATAATGTGTTCAGGTGTCTACTGTCACACCATCGTACAGGTGGAGACGCTGGATGTGGAGGTCCTGACCTGGTTGGATGAACCACCAAACTCACAGAAACAACATATCTAAACGCTACAATATTTTGTGTTGACTTGTGAAATCGCTGAATCAATGAATGAACTTCCAACGGTACGTACTGTGTGTCATACATCCCCAGAGGATCTCAATGCTGATTGGCTATCACGACAAGCATAGGTCACTGATGTTCAGATTTTTCAACCCTCGGAAAGCCGAGACACTTTTTACGTTACGTCTTTAACGTCTGAAACAAGACGTTTAAAGTGTTCGTTTGTTTTTTAAGTAAAATTAAGCTTGTTAATCTGATGTCCCTCTGTCTGTCTGTCTGTCTGTCTGTTTGTCCCTCTGTCTGTCCCTCTGTCTGTCTGTTTGTCCCTCTGTCTGTCCCTCTGTCTGTCTGTCCCTCTGTCTGTCCCTCTGTCTGTCTGTCCCTCTGTCTGTCTGTCCCTCTGTCTGTCTGTTTGTCCCTCTGTCTGTCTGTCCCTCTGTCTGTCTGTCCATCTGTCTGTCTGTCCCTCTGTATGTCCATCTATCTGTCTGTCCCTCTGTCTGTCTGTCCATCTGTCTGTCTGTCTGTCCATCTGTCTGTCTGTCTGTCCCTCTGTCTGCCCATCTGTCTGTCTGTCCCTCTGTCTGTCTGTCCATCTGTCTGTCTGTCCCTCTGTATGTCCATCTGTCTGTCTGTCCCTCTGTCTGTCTGTCTGTCTGTCTGTCTGTCCATCTGTCTGTCCCTCTGTCTGTCCATCTATCTGTCTGTCCCTTTGTCTGTCTGTCCATCTATCTGTCTGTCCCTCTGTCTGTCTGTCCATCTATCTGTCTGTCCCTCTGTCTGTCTGTCCATCTGTCTGTCCCTCTGCCTGTCTGTCTGTCTGTCTGTCCCTCTGTCTGTCCATCTGTCTGTCTGTCCCTCTGTCTGTCTGTCCATCTATCTGTCTGTCCCTCTGTCTGTCTGTCCATCTGTCTGTCCCTCTGCCTGTCTGTCTGTCTGTCTGTCCCTCTGTCTGTCCATCTGTCTGTCTGTCCCTCTGTCTGTCCATCTGTCTGTCTGTCCCTCTGTTTGTCTGTCCATCTGTCTGTCTGTCCCTCTGTCTGCCTGTCCATCTGTCTGTCTGTCCCTTTGTCTGTCCATCTGTCTGTCTGTCCCTCTGTCTGTCCATCTGTCTGTCTGTCCCTCTGTTTGTCTGTCCCTCTGTTTGTCTGTCCATCTGTCTGTCCATCTGTCTGTCTGTCCCTCTGTCTGTCTGTCCCTCTGTTTGTCTGTCCCTCTGTTTGTCTGTCCCTCTGTCTGTCTGTCCCTCTGTCTGCCTGTCCCTCTGTTTGTCTGTCCCTCTGTTTGTCTGTCCATCTGTCTGTCCATCTGTCTGTCTGTCCATCTGTCTGTCCATCTGTCTGTCTGTCCCTCTGTTTGTCTGTCCATCTGTCTGTCTGTCCCTCTGTCTGCCTGTCCATCTGTCTGTCCCTCTGTCTGTCTGTTCCTCTGTCTGTCCATCTGTCTGTCTGTCCCTCTGTTTGTCTGTCCATCTGTCTGTCTGTCCCTCTGTCTGTCTGTCCCTCTGTCTGTCCCTCTGTTTGTCTGTCCATCTGTCTGTCTGTCCCTCTGTCTGCCTGTCCATCTGTCTGTCTGTCCCTCTGTCTGTCTGTCCCTCTGTCTGCCTGTCCCTCTGTCTGTCTGTCCCTCTGTCTGTCTGTCTGTCTCTCAGTATAACCTGATTGCTGCAGGTTTCTATGACGGCGTCATGATGTACTCTCAGGCTCTGAATGAGACGCTGAGCGAGCAGAGAGAAGGACGAGAAGGAGGACTTTGGCGTCCCAGAGGAGACGTGGTGACCCGCAGGATGTGGAACAGAACTTTCTCAGGTGAGGACAGACGTTTGTGTCCTCGTCCCTCTCATCTCTCACGCCTCCGCTCTGCGAGTTACATGTGTCGCTGTTACCATGGTGACCCTCTGCGGTGAGAGCAGGACACTTTGGGGACTCAGCAGCCAATCAGAGAGCTCTGTGTGGTTTCCCCGTCCTGATGGTGGTTTGACTCTCAGACGTCCTCATGTTCCCGGCTGGTCCACATTTACTCTGCAGTGCTACGCTAACTTCATTCTCTCTCTCACACACACACACACACACACACACACACACACACACACACACACAGAGCAGCCGTGAGAATGTGTGTGTGGGAAAACAGACTCTGGTTCCCATGGTGACCTCACAGAGCTCAGAGACTCCTGATTGGTGGACATCAAGCTGACTTCAGATGGCAAAAACAAAACAACTGTGTTATCCACCTTATTTTTCACGGAAACACGGAGGCAAAACAGAACGCAGCCAGCTTCCGTTTTTTTGTGCGACACTTCCGGTCCAGCACTCTTACCACTGTGTAAATGGGAATCGTCTTGTTGTTTACCTTGCTGAGTTTAGCTATATATATGTATATATCACATTTTTCACGTCACTATATCACCGTTTATGCTAATCTGATGTTTGTAAAGTCTATAAACACAATGACTGAACAAACATTAGTATTTTCTCTGTGTGTAATTAATAATGTGGTTATCGTAGATTAGCTGGGCTAACCATTAGCTGTTAGCCGTTAGCCGTGTCTGTAATAACTCACTAAACTCACAAAGTGGCCCGTGAAAAAAATATTTTCTCCAGCGGATGTCTTAGTTACAACATGATTGAGCTAACTGGAGTAGTTTCATGTCGTATCAGACAACGGGAGGCTTTTAACGGATGACGATCCTGATGTTAGCTTTGCTGCTAGTGTTAACGTTAGCTGTCCCTGTCAGCTGCAGCCACTGATGCTTTCTAGACATCGTGATTTCCCAAAACTGAATAAATACCACACATAGCAACACAAAACTGCTTTGCTAGCTCAATCATGTTGTAACGGCTGGATGGTTGATGCGTACATGCTGATTCAGGTGCTATCAGAGCCGATCCGCGCATCACTATGGCTTAATGATCAACTCAGTCAATTAAAACAACCCGTCCTGTGTTAGGAGTGTATGTCGCTGACAGAAAGAAAAGAAAAGGGAAAAAAGATAGAAAAGCAGCGTACACCTCACATATTTATTTCTCACAGTTGCACACACGTGTGGCTGGCATGCAGAAGCACCGTCTGTGTGTCTGTGTGTCGAGGGTGTGAGCCGCAGCTTCAGCTGCTCAGGTAGAGAGGCTGTGTAGCCCGGTGTGTTTTTTCACTGATTCGGTTCTGCAGGTTCTCTGCTGGTACACTGGAGACGGGGATCAAGCAGTTTGTCTCACTCGGGATAGATTGTGCTTTTTTGGTTCATAGTTTATGATTGACGTGCGATTTATTCGCGTTTAGGGGGAATAAATTTCCGTTATAACGGAAACGTGGGCACAGTTATCTAACGTTATACAAAATACACAGACTAACTAACTAACTAACTAACTGATTGACTAACATAAACAACTGAAAACTGAAAAAAATTAGCTTGCACCGTTAGCTCCGGTAAGGGAAAGCATGAGGGAAAGCGGCTGACCGGAAGTCACGCACAAAAAAACGGAAGTTGATCACTATTTACTTCCTTGTTTGAAAATAAGGTGGATACTGGACACGTTTTTGACACAAATACGGCTAACATCCCCTTTCACCTTTTACACTGCCAGTTTTTCGGTGAATGTTGGACCGTTTTGCCGGCAAGCTGTGAGCATTTAGACACACAGAGCCAGATTGGCGAGTTGATCCAAGGCGCGCCAGGGCCGTCGCACCCGGACAGGCAAACTAGACAATTGCCTAGGGCCCCGAGCTGGAAGGGGGCCCCCAGAGACGGCTGACATTGGTCCATATCAATGACAATATGATGGAACCCCTGTAGACACTGCAACAACGACAACATGTTGGAATCCCCCCTAATGGGGCCCCCTACCAGCGGCTGCTTGCGAGTGGCTAAGTAGGGTGACCAGACGTCCCGCACTGTGCGGGACTGCCCAGCATTTCTGTCTCTTTTCACGCGTCACGCAAATTGAGACCATGTCCCGCATGATTGGTTGCCACCTGCGCTAGCATTGTTGGAGTACCGTAGTACTACGGTGCCTCAGGTACCACTACTGTGGGATAAGTTCAAAGTCCAATCACAAGAGGGTGAGTGTCCATGCGCTGTCCAATAACGGCGCGCGCTGGCCACCTGGCACTCAATATGCTGCTGCAGTGGTTTGTTTTCCAGTGACATGTCAGGTATTAGCTGAGCTATTGAGTATCTTTAAGCAGTGAAATTATTATTTATTTCTTTTTACTTGTAGGTTAGATTTGTTTATATATGCTACAGTGATTTGTTTTCCACAGAGCTCTATGGTGCGAGCATTTTACTCGCATTTGCGACTAAAAATAGTTTTGTGCCAGCAAAAGAAATCATTCAGGAGCACACTGTGCGAGTACAGATTTCAACCAGCAGCAGAAACGAAAGGCGAATCCTGCCGGTTGTGGGTTGAACGGGGGTCACAGACAGGAATACGGCAGAGCACTATGGCCACCGCAAGATAACGGCTTTCTGGCGACAGAGAAGCTCAGCTCCAGGTCCAGTAATTTCCTCTTTCGTTGGTGTCATGACTGCCCAAAAGTACCTGAACAGCCGAGTCGTGGTGGCACACAGGTATGTGACGTGTCAGAGGAGAAACGAGCCGTTCACATTTCTCTCTTTGTGGCAGGTAACGGTCCACAAACCTCACCGCACTTTAGGGACTGTTCTTTACTTATGAAGGGACTGTTCTTTACTTGTCAGGGGAGGAGGGTGGCTGGTTGATTTTTATTTTATTTATTTATTTTATTTTGATCCCCCCTATGTTAATCACTTATTGATGCTGTTTTTGAAGTATGAATAAGTCAATAAGTAATTTATTCCATTGAAATATCATTGATGTATTATAGCTGCTGCGCAGCAATGGTCGGGGCCGGGCAATTTTAGGCAAAATTAGGCAATTCTGAGCAACACACACACTAAAACAAAGCATATCAAACATAGGAGTTACATCATATAATTATGGCATGCCCTTCAAATTGTGGATGAGTGGCTGAAGTGATCAGACTCATAATATACAAAGGAAAGAAAAAACTCAAGAACAAGAAAGTAAGAATAACATTAACTGCTAGCAATTATGAACAAACTGGCCTGATCTAGCTTAAAGCTAAACATTATCCATGGTGACAAAGATGAAAATATTTTTTAAAATGTAAACGTAGCTATTGGATAGACTCTGCATATTGACTGATAGCTAAGCCAAATAAACAGGGAAAAGAGACGAGGGATAACAGGGAAAAGTGTTGATAAAGAGTATTTGTCTCTCTGCAAAACTGCCTGGATCATAATTATTTTAACCTTGGTAGTCTCTAATCCTCATAGCATGATGCCTGAACATAGGACTTTCACATTAGAACGTCCGTTCTGCCTTAGCTGAGGCTTAAACTCACAACTTCTGAGACTGAGGTCCGTCTTCTATCTCACTGAGCTAACTGGCAAGTGACAGTTCATGTGTGGCTTCACAGATTGACTAAGCCAAGCATCAGGGTGCCAGACAGCAGCCGTCCATGCCATGGAAAAGCACATTTCAAAGTGAAAGTTCCAAAGCTGTAGCACATATGGTTGATTTGTTATGAATTTTCAAAGTTTTGAACTTTAGAGGCTGCTGTAGCGCCACCATCAGGACTATTGTCTTGTGTTTCCAGTTGAGGACATCTGGCATGGGACTGGACCTTCATGAAAAGTTTGGGTAGATTTCTCATATGGAAATGTTGCACGAGCTGAGGCTTGAACTCTTCAACACCAAGAACCATCCTCTGTCTCACTGAGCTAACTGGCAAACAGAAATGTCACATGTAGCTTCACAAATTGACTAAGCCAGTCACCTGTGTGCGAGACAGCAGCTGTTAGTGTGTAAAGGCAGATTTCAAACGGCTGTCAAAAATTCACTTATTAAGACAAAAATCTGAAAATACACATATTGCATCTAGACAGCATGGAGATGTTGGTAATTTGTTTGTAACAATGATTGATTTGCTCCATAAGTGAAAAACTGATGTTTAAATTTGCCATTTTTACATTGACTCCAATTGTTCACATTAGAGCAAAATTCAAAATGCTGTCAAAAATTCAGTTTTTGAGATAAAATTCTGAAATTTGTCACACATCATCTACCATGACTCTAGAATTTTGTCATTTTTTCATGAACATTGAAGATTTATTTAGCAAGAATTTGCATGTATATGTTTACAGTACCGTTTACAGTCAATTTTTTTACAACTCAATTTTTGATAAATCAAAAAATTCATAATTTTTTAATAGGTTTAAATGTACAAAAGTTTCTTCAGTATTGGGGCTACAGTTTGATGAAAGTTGTGAAGTTGTAGCACGTATGGTTGATTTGTGATGAATTTTCAAAATTTTGAACTTTAGACGCTTGCTGTAGCGCCACCATCAGGACTATTGGCTTGAGTTTACAGCTGAGGATATCTGGCATGAGACTGGACCTTTGTGCAAAGTTTGCTGAGTTTTCAGCCATGGGAAGTATGATTTCCTCGGAAGAAGAAGAAGAAGAAGATGCAGGATAACAATAAGGTCCTGGCAGCTTAGGCTGCTCGGACCCTAATTAGGCCTATAGAAAAGTGATTTATCTTTTTATAAATGACAAAAGGCACATCTGCCTCATTTTTGCTGTGGTATTGTGATACTACTCAGAACCGTGATACTTTCACTGGTATCGTACCGTGGGTCCCAATTTTGGTACCGTGACAAGTCTCTGATGACTAAACTTCGCACTCGGGGCAGGTGTCCCACATTGTCCCTCACAAACCTACTACTTGTCCCACATTTGGTTTATTGGGACCTGGTCACCCTAGAGGACATATTGGTGGAACCCTTTTAGTTTAAACAGACCGAGGCGGCCTTCCACAACAGGAGGAGCTGTTGATGACGCCGCATGTGCGAGTCACTGGCGGTGGATGAACAGGAAACAGCTGATAGCAGGAATTAGCGAGCAGCTAGTAGCAAGAGGGAAACACAAACCTGACAGACACTGTAAAGATGAGCAACTGGGGAGACAAGGAATTGTGCGCCCTACTTGTCCTCACAAACGAAGAGGCCATTAACCGTCAGATGACGGGGACGGTGAAGAACGGGCCGACTTACGAGAGAATCACCGAAGGACTGACCAGCCGCGGCTTCCCTCCCACGTCACTATTTACGTCACACGCTGAGCTACACGTTTTGTTACTTGCTCACGCCCCCCATTGCCCCGAAAAAGACACATTCTGTATAAACAAAAGTAGGTAGGCGGCATTTTGCTGCACTCCCCGATTTTGTTTTTATACTGCCAATGCTGAAAAAACACTGATTGGGCTTTCCTGCAAATTTGCACAACTCCTGTTGGGGCTAACGTTAACTAACTGCTAACAGCTAATGTCAACTAACTGCTAACAGCTAATGTTAACTAACTGCTAACAGCTAATGTCAACTAACTGCTAACAGCTAATGTTAACTAACTGCTAACAACTAATGTTAACTAACTGCTAACAACTAATGTTAACTAACTGCTAGCAGCTAATGTTAACTAACTGCTAACAGCTAATGTCAACTAACTGCTAACAGCTAATGTTAACTAACTGCTAATAACTAATGTTAACTAACTGCTAACAACTAATGTTAACTAACTGCTAACAGCTAATGTTAACTAACTGCTAACAGCTTTTGTTAACTAACTGCTAACAGCTAATGTTAATTAACTGCTAACAGCTAATGTTAATTAACTGCTAACAGCTAATGTTAACTAACGGCTAACAGCTAATGTTAACTAACCGCTAACAGATAACTAACTGCTAACAGCTAATGTTAACTAACTGCTAACAGCTTTTGTTAACTAACGGCTAACAGCTATTGTTAACTAACGGCTAACAGCTAATGTTAACTAACTGCTAACAGCTATTGTTAACTAACGGCTAACAGCTAATGTTAACTAACTGCTAACAGCTAATGTTGAATAACTGCTAACAGCTAACGTTAACTAACTGCGAGCACCTAACGTTAACTAACACCTAACAGCTGTTGTTAACTAAATGCTAAGAGATAACTAACTGCTAACAGCTAATGTTGAATAACTGCTAACAGCTAACGTTAACTAACTGTGAGCACCTAACGTTAACTAACACCTAACAGCTGTTGTTAACTAACTGCTAACAGATAACTAACTGCTAACAACTAATGTTAACTAACTGCTAACAGCTAATGTTGAATAACTGCGAGCACCTAACGTTAACTAACACCTAACAGCTGTTGTTAACTAACTGCTAACAGCTAACATTAACTGACTGCTAACAGCTAATGTTAACTAACTGCGAGCACCTAACGTTAACTAACAGCTAACAGCTGTTGTTAACTAACTGCTAACAGCTAACATTAAGTACCTGCTGACAGCTAACACCTAGCTGCTGACAGCTAACACCTAACGTTAACTAACAGCTAAAGTTAACAAGCTGCTTATAGTTAATGTTAACTTGCCATTCTCTGCTTTCCAAACAAATATAACATGCTAACAACATTAGCACAAGCCTATGGGATTTTACATGGTATAAATTAGCCTAGCAGCTAGTGGACAATTTCTAAAAAACAGTGCTCTACTGTGCATTAAGAGATGTTTTTTGGGGAAATACATGACTGTCAGAGAAGCCATGTTTACAAACAGACCTACAATCCATCTCCTCTCTCTTCTCAGCGGAGGATGACCTGTCAGCCCTGCACTGACAGTGACAGGGCGCATCTCTTTGATCCGAAGTGACACAGAGCGTTTGCTCATGCTTCGGGGTCGTTCAATAGAGTAATTGCAAATAAATATTGTTTTAATGTGTAACTATTGAAATGTTCACAAGGGCTTTCATAAATTCCTACAATGTTGCAGGTTAAAAGTTAATCACAGCGACTTGAAGTGAGGAGGAGCAACACGTCTCCGGCTGCGCAGCTGTGTCGGTACCGACCAAAAATAACATGGTAGTGATCAACGCAAGACACATGCCAAGGATGTAACCCCCACCCCGGCGATTTAATCTAGAGCAATGACAATCCACAATATGAAATTTAGAGGCAATCGCACAGCCGTAATCTAAACCCAACAGGAAGTCCGCCATTTTGAATTTACTGTATAATTTTGGTGCCATTTCCAGGAGTTGTAATTTAACAAACTCCTGCCAGAGATTTAATCCGATTCCATCAAAAGAAATTAACGATGAAAAGTTATTACAAGCTTGAGTTTTCATTGAATCCTGCGACAGTGGTGAGGTGTCAAACAGGTATTTTGCCATGAAACAGGAAGTAGTTTGTAACTCCAGCATACGTGGTCCAATCTGCCTGAAACTTGACGGGCTCCTTAAAAGTCTCAGTCTGGACACATCATATGAGTTTCGGCATTGGCCACGCCCTTTAAAGAGCAGACCCTGCAGAATGTTTCACAGACATGGACGAAAATTGGTAGGCATGTATATTGCACCCTGACGCACAAAAACACCTGTTGGACTTATTGTCTAAACCAAACAGGAAGTCGGCCATTTTGAATTCCATGGTTATGTTTGGTGTTTGGAAGGTTGCCTGCAGCAGACGAGGCACAGCTGATAAACATGTGACTCAATAATCGGATGACAGCAGCTGGACGGAGACATTCAGCGTCTCTAAGCGAAGCTGGACTCTGTATTGTTTTCACTTCACAACAGGAAGTGAGATGAGCTGACAGGAAGTCATCTATCAGCTGAGCAGCAAGAGACAGTTCCAGGAAGAGCAGACACATCAAAGTCTGATCCTTTAAACCAACCCCGGCATTGTTACTGCAGGACACAGTCCGTCCCCTGAGCTCGTCCTCTCAGGCTGTCTAGTTTCAGACTGAGGAGACGGGACGGAGCCCAAACAGAGACAGAAAAACAAGTGTCCCATAAAACTGTCTCCGTCTGTCAGCTCAGACTTTAAATCTGTCGTCAGTGTGTTGTTTTAAGTTGAGAAACATTTTAAAGACAAACAGACGAGAGGTTTCTGAGGTTACTGCGGACACGCCAGACAAAATAAGATGTCTGCAAATATATTTAAATAAAATGTCGACATCATCATGTTTTAATGGCAGACACTTGGTCAGAGGCTGAATGCGATTGGTCAGATCTTCTGTGTGTGAAGCGTCCATGTTTTCACTGGTGGGTGGAGTCAAACCATCAGCGAGTCTGTTTATAGATTGATGTGGACAGAGGACGGGGAGCAGGTGTGGAAAACACACAGGAAATGGACGTCCATCACAGGAAGTGACACGCTGATGGCAGGACTCAGCTGGAGCCAACTAATGTGATCAGACACACACTCACAGCTGTGTGTGTGTGTGTGTGTGTGTGTGTGTGTGTGTGTGTGTGTGTGGGTTATTGATCTGACACCCTCTCCCCCCCAGTACGGACTGGACAGGTTGTAGCTGTGTCCTGTTTGCATGAAGGAGAAGGAGGAGAGGAGGAGGATGATGATGAAGTTGATAACACAGGCTGCTGCTCTTTATTAGATTACACTGACAACACACACAAGCACACACACAGACACACACACACAGACACAGCCTGCGATCATTAATCACCGGGCGTGTGCGTCAGAGGGGGACGGACAGACAGACAGATGAATGGAGTTGTATAGCTCTGGGTATCCAGCAACCACTACCACCAGTTTCTCCTCCATTGTTTACTGTAAACTTGTTGTCATGACCACCACAGAAGCCCCGCCTCTCAGATCATCCCATTAGACAATGGGGAAAAAAGCAGAGATGACATGGGGCGCTTTTCTGCTGTGAGTTGAAGTTTTGTCAACTTGAGGAGTTCAGAGCGCTCCGGCAACAACGCCAGACGCCTCGAGAGCAGAAACACGTGGTACGAAGCAAAAAGTTTGATTCTCATTAAAAACTGTTACAGAATTCCTCAATCCTGTATCCTAGGCAACCGGACCTGTATCCTAGGCAGCAGGACCTGTATCAAGGCAAACGGACCTGTATCCTAGGCAGCAGGACCTGTATCAAGGCAAACGGACCTGTATCCTAGGCAGCAGGACCTGTATCCTAGGCAGCAGGACCTGTATCAAGGCAAACGGACCTGTATCCTAGGCAGCAGGACCTGTATCAAGGCAAACGGACCTGTATCCTAGGCAGCAGGACCTGTATCCTAGGCAGCAGGACCTGTATCAAGGCAAACGGACCTGTATCCTAGGCAGCAGGACCTGTATCAAGGCAAACGGACCTGTATCAAGGCAAACGGACCTGTATCCTAGGCAGCAGGACCTGTATCCTAGGCAGCAGGACCTGTATCAAGGCAAACGGACCTGTATCCTAGGCAGCAGGACCTGTATCAAGGCAAACGGACCTGTATCCTAGGCAGCAGGACCTGTATCCTAGGCAGCAGGACCTGTATCAAGGCAAACGGACCTGTATCCTAGGCAGCAGGACCTGTATCAAGGCAAACGGACCTGTATCCTAGGCAGCAGGACCTGTATCCTAGGCAGCAGGACCTGTATCCTAGGCAGCCGGACCTGTATCCTAGGCAACCGGACCTGTATCCTAGGCAGCAGGACCTGTATCCTAGGCAGCAGGACCTGTATCAAGGCAAACGGACCTGTATCCTAGGCAGCAGGACCTGTATCCTAGGCAGCAGGACCTGTATCCTAGGCAACCGGACCTGTATCCTAGACAGCAGGACCTGTATCCTAGGCAACCGGACCTGTATCCTAGGCAGCAGGACCTGTATCCTAGGCAACCGGACCTGTATCCTAGGCAGCAGGACCTGTATCCTAGGCAACCGGACCTGTATCCTAGGCAGCAGGACCTGTATCCTAGGCAATCGGACCTGTATCCTAGGCAGCAGGACCTGTATCCTAGGCAATCGGACCTGTATCCTAGGCAGCAGGACCTGTATCAAGGCAAACTGACCTGTATCCTAGGCAGCAGGACCTGTATCCTAGACAACCGGACCTGTATCCTAGGCAGCAGGACCTGTATCCTAGGCAATCGGACCTGTATCCTAGGCAGCAGGACCTGTATCAAGGCAAACTGACCTGTATCCTAGGCAGCAGGACCTGTATCCTAGGCAGCAGGACCTGTATCCTAGGCAACCGGACCTGTATCCTAGACAACCGGACCTGTATCCTAGGCAGCAGGACCTGTATCCTAGGCAACCGGACCTGTATCCTAGACAGCAGGACCTGTATCCTAGGCAACCGGACCTGTATCCTAGGCAGCAGGACCTGTATCCTAGGCAGCAGGACCTGTATCAAGGCAAACGGACCTGTATCCTAGGCAACCGGACCTGTATCCTAGGCAGCAGGACCTGTATCCTAGGCAACCGAACCTGTATCCTAGACAACCGGACCTGTATCCTAGGCAACCGGTCCTGCTGCGTCTGTTTAAGATGTTTCACCTCTCATCCTTCTTCAGTTCTGACGGACCAGTGTTCACCCACAGAGTCTAAAGTCTGCGACTCGGCACCATCGGTCAGAACTGAAGAAGCTTCTGGGACGAGACGTGAAACGCCTTCAACAAACTCAACCAGGTCCAGTTTCCTATGACACAGGACTTATAATAACCACGACCTGATGACATCACCGACATGTGACAGAAATCTGCGCCCAGCTGTGTGACGTGTACAGAGAAACTGTGCAGCTCCACTTACCGTCTGATTTGTTTTCATCCTGTAAAAATAAATTAATGAATAATAACCTGTTGACAGTAAAAAGTGACAACACGTTATTATTTATTTATTTATTGAATCATGTGTTTGTTTACGGAATGATTTATTTGGCTCCGCCCACAGAAATAGTTCTTCAACTGGCTTGTTGCCAAGCAACACATAAAGGTTCCTGTGTGTGTGTGTGTGTGTGTGTGTGTGCAGGAGTGATGGGCACCGTGCAGATGGACGAGTTTGGGGACAGACAGATGGACTTTGCCGTGTGGGACACCATCGACGTAGAGTCTGGAGAGTTCCAGGTAAAAACACCTGAGCCATGATGTCATCACTGTGATGTCACAGACCTGATGAACAGCAGTCATTTGTCACATGGTGTATGTGTGTGTGTGTGTGTGCAGGTAGTGTGTGTTTACAACAGCAGTATGAAGCAGCTGATCATGCAGAGTGGGCGGAGCTTTTATTGGCCAGGTGGTGCTCCGCCCACAGATGTTCCAGAATGCGGCTTCAAGAACGATGGACCAGCCTGCCTCGCACGTAAGAACATGACATACACACACACTCTGTTATATGTACACATTTTACACATCAATATATCATAGTAAGAACCAAGTCTGATGCGTCCAGCTGTCTTTCTGAAGTCATTAAACCAACCAAATGTCCTCAAATGTTGAAACATGACGTAGCATAACACATTGTAACGCAACATAATGTAATGTGATGCAACACAATGTAACATAAGGCAACATAATGTAATGTTACACAACCTAATGTAAGGCAACATGACGAAACACAACATAATGCAACGTAACGTAATGTAATGTAATGCAACGCAGCGTAATGTTATGTGTACACAGTTTACATATCAATATATCATAGTAAGAACCAAGTCTGAAGCGTCCAACTGTCTTTCTGAAGACATCAAACCAACCAAATGTCCTCAGATGTTGAGACTGTCCTCACAAACACACACACACAAACACACACACATACACACACACACATATCCACAGACACACTTGCTGCCTGTCCTAACGTCCCTCTGTCCTCTCCAGGTACAGTTACGATGCAACAGATGGTTGCCATAGTGATCTGCTTTGTCTTTGTCATCATTGTTACAGTGACTGTCTTCATCTACAGGTGAGACACTCGGAGACACTCACACACGTGTCAATGTCCTCACTTTATTAAAACGTCCTCACTTCTACGTGTTAAACTCTGTTCCTCACAAGGATAGATGAACCAGAATACACACACATGTTGTGGTGGTTTGACTTTCACTGCGTCTCTCTGTGTCTCTGTCTCTGTCTCTTTCTGTCTCTGTCTCTGTTATTTTTCCTGTCCTTCATTTCTCTTTTCCTCCGTTCGTCATCACTCTCTGGAATAGAGAGATCACAGCAAGGCCGCAGATGAAGGGATGAAAGGATGAAGGGATGAAAAAGGATGTGTAGATAAAGACCCTGTTGTCTTCTTTTTATCTTTTCCTCCTCTTCGCCAAAATGCCTGAGACTGCAGATGTGTTTGACACCTTCCTGAGACAACTCTGTCTCTCATTCTTCACTTCCTGTTGAAACTTGTTTTTAACAGAACGTCATAAATCAACTGGTAACATGGAGGACAAAAAACAATATGAGACAATAACATGTTGACGCTTTGGACTTCAGACAGTCGCAGCTTCTCTGCAGGTCTATAAACGTAGTTTTAAACCACCAACATGTTAATGTTAAGACGTTTGATGACAATCATCATCATCATGGCGGTGAAGATGATGAAATGATTTCTGTATGATCTCATTGGTTTAGAATGAAGTGTTTCTCTGTGTCTGCTCTGTGTAATGTTTTCTATCAATAAATCAACTAATGTTGGCCAGTCAAATGGTTTCTTAACATGAACTCCGAATTTCCTCTTTAGACATTTTATTATATTTTTCAGAGATTTTAATACAATTTTCAACTATTTTTTAAGTATTTTTCTGACATTTTCTCAGCAACTTTTTTCGAACAGTTTCAGAATATTTTCTGACTTTTTTTTTTTTTTTTTTTTTTTACATTTTATTAGTATTTTTCATTTACAACAATTCATTTCCTGTCACCAAGATGGCAACAGGAAATGAATTCTGAAAACAGTGTCGAAACATTTGTGTGAACTTCTCAGCTTGGACGAGGCATTAACGGCAAACAGATCTATCTGTCTGTCCTTCTGTCCATCTTGTTTATCCTCTCCCTCACCTTTCTCTCTCTTTTCTTCCTTCTCTCAACACACACACACACACACACACACACCTGTCTTCCTGTCTGTGGAACAGGAAGTTGAAGCTGGAGAGTGAGCTGGCGGCTCAGCTGTGGAGGGTTTCCTGGGACGATGTCCAGATGTGCAACCTGGAGAAAGTTCTGAGGAGAACCTGCAGTAGACTCACCATGTCTATGGTAATACTTTTATTCAGACATGTATGGGTTTTTCTTCTGACTTTTGTTTTACCCTTTTCAGCCATTTTATTGTTTTTTACATTTTTCAGGCTTTTGTTATTACTATTTTACATTTTTCAGGCTTTTGTTATTATTATTATTTTACATTTTTCAGGCTTTTTATTTATATTTTTCCGACATTTATCAACATTTTTCAGCCATTATATTTAAATCTTTTCGACATTTTAATATTATTTCTCAGACATTTTATTAGCTTTATTTGGACTTAACATAACATATAAAAATTCCCCGATTCTGTGCAGAAAGGATCTAACTATGGTTCTCTGATGACGATGGAGGGAAACCTCCAGATCTACACCAAGACTGGATACTATAAGGTCTGACACCAGCTGACACCACCCACTGATGATGTCGTAACATGATGATCTCATGAATAATTAATTTTGTTCCTACAGGGGAACCTGGCCGCCATTAAATACATCAACAAGAAACGAATAGAGCTGACAAGGAAACTTCTGTTCGAACTGAAACATGTAAGAACTCCAACTGACCCACCAACTGATCCACCAACTGATCCACCAACTGACCCATCAACTGATCCACCAACTGATCCACCAACTGACCTACCAACGTATCCACCAACTGACCCATCAACTGATCCACCAACTGACCCACCAACTGATCCACCAACTGACCCACCAACTGACCTACCAACGTATCCACCACCTGACCCACCAACTGATCCATCAACTGACCCACCAACTGACCTACCAACTGACCCACCAACTGATCCACCAACTGATCTACCAACTGACCTACCAAGGTATCCACCAACTGACCCACCAACTGATCCACAAACTGACCCACCAACTGATCCACCAACTGATCTACCAACTGACCTACCAAGGTATCCACCAACTGACCCACCATCTGATCCACCAACTGATCCACCAACTGAGCCACCAACTGATCCACCAACTGACCCACCAACTGATCCATCAACTGACCCACCAACTGACCCACCAACTGATCCACCTACTGACCCACCAACTGACCCACCAACTGATCCACCTACTGACCCACCAACTGATCCATCAACTGACCCACCAACTGACCCACCAACTGATCCACCTACTGACCCACCAACTGACCCACCAACTGATCCACCTACTGACCCACCTACTGACCCACCAACTGACGCACCAACTGACCCACCAACTGATCCACCAACTGATCCACTAACTGATCCACCAACTGATCCACCTACTGACCCACCAACTGACCCACCAACTGATCCACCAACTGATCCACTAACTGATCCACCAACTGATCCGCTAACTGATCCACCAACTGATCCACCAACTGACCTACCAACGTATCCACCAACTGACCCACCAACTGATCCACCAACTGACCCACCAACTGACTCACCAACTGATCCACCAACTGTTCCACCAACTGAGCCACCAACTGACCCACCAACTGATCCACCAACTGACCCACCAACTGACTCACCAACTGATCCACCAACTGATCCACCAACTGATCCACCAACTGACCCACCAACTGATCCACCAACTGATCCACCAACTGACCCACCATCTGATCCACCAACTGACCCACCAACTGATCTACCAACTGATCTACCAACTGACCCACCAACTGACCCACCAACTGATCCACCAGCTGATCCAACTATTGACCCACCAACTGACCTACCAACGTATCCACCAACTGACCCACCAGCTGATCCACCAACTGACCCACCAACTGACCCACCAACTGATCCACCAACTGACCCACCAACTGACCTACCAACGTATCCACCAACTGACCCACCAACTGATCCACCAACTGACCCACCAACTGATCCACCAACTGACCCACCAACTGATCCACCAACTGACCGACCATCTGATCCAACTATTGACCCACCAACTGACCTACCAACGTATCCACCAACTGATCCACCAACTGATCCACCAACTGACCCACCAACTGATCCACCTACTGACCCACCAACTGATCCACCAACTGACCCACCAACTGATCCAACTATTGATCCACCAACTGACCCACCAACTGATCCAACTATTGACCCACCAACTGACCTACCAACGTATCCACCAACTGACCCACCAACTGATCCACCAACTGACCCACCAACTGATCCACCAACTGACCCACCAACTGATCCAACTATTGACCCACCAACTGACCTACCAACGTATCCACCAACTGACCCACCAACTGACCCACCATCTGATCCACCAACTGACCCACCAACTGATCCAATTATTGACCCACCAACTGACCTACCAACGTATCCACCAACTGATCCACCAACTGACCCACCATCTGATCCACCAACTGATTCACCAACTGACCCACCAACTGATCCACCAACTGACCCACCATCTGATCCACCAACTGATCCACCAACTGACCCACCAACTGACCCACCTACTGACCCACCAACTGATCCACCAACTGACCCACCAACTGACCCACCAACTGATCCACCAACTGACCCACCAACTGATCCAACTATTGACCCACTAACTGACCTACCAACGTATCCACCAACTGACCCACCAACTGATCCAACTATTGACCCACCAACTGACCTACCAACGTATCCACCAACTGACCCACCAACTGACCCACCATCTGATCCACCAACTGATTCACCAACTGACCCACCATCTGATCCACCAATTGATCCACCAACTGACCCACCAACTGATCCACCAACTGACCTACCAACTGATCCACCAACTGACCCACCAACTGATCCAACTATTGACCCACCAACTGACCTACCAACGTATCCACCAACTTACCCACCAACTGATCCACCAACTGAGCCACCAACTGAGCCACCAACTGATCCACCAACTGATCCACCAACTGACCCACCATTTGATCCACCAACTGATCCACCACCTGACCCACCAACTGATCCACCAACTGACCCACCAACTGATCCACCAACTGACCCACCAACTGATCCACCTATTGACCCACCAACTGACCTACCAACTGATCCACCAACTGAGCCACCAACTGATCCACCAACTGAGCCACCAACTGATCCACCTACTGACCCACCAACTGATCCAACTATTGACCCACCAACTGACCTACCAACGTATCCACCAACTGACCCACCAACTGATCCACCAACTGATCCACCAACTGACCCAACTATTGACCCACCAACTGACCTACCAACGTATCCACCAACTGACCCACCAACTGACCTACCAACTGACCCACCATCTGATCCACCAACTGATTCACCAACTGACCCACCAGCTGATCCACCAACTGACCCACCATCTGATCCACCAACTGACCCACCAACTGACCCACCAACTGATCCACCAACTGACCCACCAACTGACCCACCAACTGACCTACCAACTGATCCACCTACTGACCCACCAACTGACCCACCAACTGATCCACCAACTGACCCACCAACTGATCCACCAACTGACCCACCAACTGATCCAACTATTGACCCACCAACTGACCTACCAACGTATCCACCAACTGTCCCACCAACTGATCCACCAACTGACCCACCAACTGATCCACCATCTGATCCACCAACTGATCCACCTACTGACCCACCAACTGAAGCACCAACTGACCCACCAACTGATCCACCAACTGACCCACCAACTGATCCACCAACTGACCGACCATCTGATCCAACTATTGACCCACCAACTGACCTACCAACGTATCCACCAACTGATCCACCAACTGATCCACCAACTGACCCACCAACTGATCCACCTACTGACCCACCAACTGATCCACCAACTGACCCACCAACTGATCCAACTATTGATCCACCAACTGACCCACCAACTGATCCAACTATTGACCCACCAACTGACCTACCAACGTATCCACCAACTGACCCACCAACTGATCCACCAACTGACCCACCAACTGATCCACCAACTGACCCACCAACTGATCCAACTATTGACCCACCAACTGACCTACCAACGTATCCACCAACTGACCCACCAACTGACCCACCATCTGATCCACCAACTGACCCACCAACTGATCCAATTATTGACCCACCAACTGACCTACCAACGTATCCACCAACTGATCCACCAACTGACCCACCATCTGATCCACCAACTGATTCACCAACTGACCCACCAACTGATCCACCAACTGACCCACCATCTGATCCACCAACTGATCCACCAACTGACCCACCAACTGACCCACCTACTGACCCACCAACTGATCCACCAACTGACCCACCAACTGACCCACCAACTGATCCACCAACTGACCCACCAGCTGATCCACCAACTGACCCACCATCTGATCCACCAACTGACCCACCAACTGACCCACCAACTGATCCACCAACTGACCCACCAACTGACCCACCAACTGACCTACCAACTGATCCACCTACTGACCCACCAACTGACCCACCAACTGATCCACCAACTGACCCACCAACTGATCCACCAACTGACCCACCAACTGATCCAACTATTGACCCACCAACTGACCTACCAACGTATCCACCAACTGTCCCACCAACTGATCCACCAACTGACCCACCAACTGATCCACCAACTGACCCACCAACTGATCCAACTATTGACCCACCAACTGACCTACCAACGTATCCACCAACTGACCCACCAACTGATCCACCAACTGACCCACCAACTGATCCAACTATTGACCCACCAACTGACCTACCAACGTATCCACCAACTGACCCACCAACTGATCCACCAACTGACCCACCAACTGATCCACCAACTGACCCACCAACTGATCCAACTATTGACCCACCAACTGACCTACCAACGTATCCACCAACTGACCCACCAACTGACCCACCATCTGATCCACCAACTGACCCACCAACTGATCCAATTATTGACCCACCAACTGACCTACCAACGTATCCACCAACTGATCCACCAACTGACCCACCATCTGATCCACCAACTGATTCACCAACTGACCCACCAACTGATCCACCAACTGACCCACCATCTGATCCACCAACTGATCCACCAACTGACCCACCAACTGACCCACCTACTGACCCACCAACTGATCCACCAACTGACCCACCAACTGACCCACAAACTGATCCACCAACTGACCCACCAACTGATCCACCAACTGACCCACCAACTGATCCAACTATTGACCCACTAACTGACCTACCAACGTATCCACCAACTGACCCACCAACTGATCCAACTATTGACCCACCAACTGACCTACCAACGTATCCACCAACTGACCCACCAACTGACCCACCATCTGATCCACCAACTGATTCACCAACTGACCCACCATCTGATCCACCAACTGATCCACCAACTGACCCACCAACTGATCCACCAACTGACCTACCAACTGATCCACCAACTGACCCACCAACTGATCCAACTATTGACCCACCAACTGACCTACCAACGTATCCACCAACTTACCCACCAACTGATCCACCAACTGAGCCACCAACTGAGCCACCAACTGATCCACCAACTGACCCACCAACTGATCCACCAACTGACCCACCATTTGATCCACCAACTGATCCACCACCTGACCCACCAACTGATCCACCAACTGACCCACCAACTGATCCACCAACTGACCCACCAACTGATCCACCTATTGACCCACCAACTGACCTACCAACTGATCCACCAACTGAGCCACCAACTGATCCACCAACTGAGCCACCAACTGATCCACCTACTGACCCACCAACTGATCCAACTATTGACCCACCAACTGACCTACCAACGTATCCACCAACTGACCCACCAACTGATCCACCAACTGATCCACCAACTGACCCAACTATTGACCCACCAACTGACCTACCAACGTATCCACCAACTGACCCACCAACTGACCTACCAACTGACCCACCATCTGATCCACCAACTGATTCACCAACTGACCCACCAGCTGATCCACCAACTGACCCACCATCTGATCCACCAACTGACCCACCAACTGACTCACCAACTGATCCACCAACTGACCCACCAACTGACCCACCAACTGACCTACCAACTGATCCACCTACTGACCCACCAACTGACCCACCAACTGATCCACCAACTGACCCACCAACTGATCCACCAACTGACCCACCAACTGATCCAACTATTGACCCACCAACTGACCTACCAACGTATCCACCAACTGTCCCACCAACTGATCCACCAACTGACCCACCAACTGATCCACCATCTGATCCACCAACTGATCCACCAACTGACCCACCAACTGATCCACCAACTGACTCACCATCTGATCCACCAACTGATCCACCACCTGACCCACCAACTGACCCACCAACTGATCCACCAACTGACCCACCAACTGATCCACCTACTGACCCACCAACTGACCCACCAACTGATCCACCTACTGACCCACCAACTGACGCTCCAACTGACCCACCAACTGATCCACCAACTGACCCACCAACTGATCCACCTACTGACCCACCAACTGAAGCACCAACTGACCCACCAACTGATCCACCAACTGACCCACCAACTGATCCACCAACTGACCCACCTACTGACCCACCAACTGAGGCACTAACTGACCCACCAACTGACCCACCAACTGACCCACCTACTGACCCACCATCTGATCCACCAACTGACCCACCAACTGACCTACCAACTGATCTACCAACTGACCCACCAACTGATCCACCAACTGACCCACCAACTGACCCACCAACTGATCCACCAACTGACCCACCAACTGACTCACCAACTGATCCACCAACTGACCCACCAACTGATCCATCAACTGATCCACCAACTGACCCACCAACTGATCCAACTATTGACCCACCAACTGACCTACCAACGTATCCACCAACTGATTCACCAGTGACTTACCTACTGGCCTACCAACTGATTCACCAACTGACCTCCCTACTGACAGACAGACCAACCTATCGGCCTATGTGGGGTTTCAGTGCCTTGCTTGTTGGACGTTGATGGTCTCGGTGGGATTTGAACCATTGGCCTCTGTCCCTTTGCAGATGCGAGATGTTCAGAACGAGCACCTGACCCACTTCATTGGCGCCAGCATTGATCCGCCGAACATGTGCGTTATCACCGAGTACTGTCCCAGAGGCAGCCTGCAGGTAGGGCACATGAACCATCTATCACCCCATCCATCAGCCCCTCTATCAGCTCTTTATACCCCCTATCGGCTCTTTATACCCCTCTATCGGCTCTTTATACCCCCTATCAGCTCTTTATACTCTCTATCGGCTCTTTATACCCCCTATCGGCTCTCTATACCTCCTATCAGCTCTTTATACTCTCTATCGGCTCTTTATACTCCTCTATCGGCTCTTTATACCCCCTATCGGCTCTCTATACCTCCTATCAGCTCTTTATACCCCTCTATCGACTCTTTATACCCCTCTATCGGCTCTCTATACCCCCTATCGGCTCTATATACCCCTCTATCAGCTCTTTATACTCTCTACCGGCTCTTTATACCCCCTATCAGCTCTTTATACCCCCTATCGGCTCTCTATACCCTCTATCGGCTCTCTATACCTCCTATCAGCTCTTTATACCCCTCTATCGACTCTTTATACCCCTCTATCGGCTCTCTATATCCCCTATCGGCTCTATATACCCCTCTATCAGCTCTTTATACTCTCTACCGGCTCTTTATACCCCTCTATCGGCTCTCTATACCCCCTATCGGCTCTATATACCCCTCTATCAGCTCTTTATACTCTCTACCGGCTGTTTATACCCCTCTATCGGCTTTCTATACCCCCTATCAGCTCTTTATACTCTCTACCGGCTCTTTATACCCCTCTATCGGCTCTTTATACCCCTCTATCGGCTCTTTATACTCCTCTATCGGCTCTTTATACCCCTCTACCGGCTGTTTATACCCCTCTATCAGCTCTCTATACCCCCTATCAGCTCTTTATACTCTCTACCGGCTCTTTATACCCCCTATCGGCTCTTTATACCCCCTATCGGCTCTCTATACCTCCTATCAGCTCTTTATACTCTCTATCGGCTCTTTATACTCCTCTATCGACTCTTTATACCCTCTACTGGCTCTATATACTCCTCTATCGGCTCTTTATACCATCTATCGTCTCTTTATACCCCTTTATCAGTTTGATATACCCCTCTATCAGCTCTTTATACCCTCTATCAGCTCTTTATACCATCTATCGTCTCTTTATACTCCTCTATCAGCTCTATATACCCCTCTATCAGTTTGATATACCCCTCTATCAGCTCTTTATACCCTCTATCGGCTCTTTATACCATCTATCGGCTCTTTATACCCCTCTATCAGCTCTATATACCCCTCTATGAGCTCTATATACCCCTCTATCAGCTCTGTATACCCCTCTATCGGCTCTTTATACCCCTCTATGAGCTCTATATACCCCTCTATCAGCTCTTTATACCCCTCTATGAGCTCTATATACCCCTCTATCAGCTCTTTATACCCCTCTATGAGCTCTTTATACCCCTCTATCAGCTCTTTATACCCCTCTATGAGCTCTATATACCCCTCTATCAGCTCTATATACCCCTCTATCGGCTCTTTATACTCTCTATCGGCTCTATATACCCCTCTATCAGCTCTATATACCCCTCTATCAGCTCTATATACTCCTCTATCAGCTCTATATACCTCTCTATCGGCTCTTTATACTCTCTATCGGCTCTATATACCCCTCTATCAGCTCTATATACCCCTCTATCAGCTCTATATACCCCTCTATCGGCTCTATATACCCCTCTATCAGCTCTATATACCCCTCTATCAGCTCCTTATACCCTCAGCTCGTTTTGTCTCCAGTGGTCCTCTCACATTCCTTCACACATCAGATTTTTTCTCCTCTCAGTAACCTAGCAACCTGAGGGCATGGTAACCTAGCAACATGTGAACACATGTCAGCCAGCTGTAGGTTGTTTCTGTTTTGGATGGTGAGCTGCCGGCGTGTAGGCCGACGCCTCCTCCTCCTCCTCCTCCTTCACACTGCAGCAGCTGTCTTCACTCAGCGTGGGTTTGACTGCAGATTACAAAGTCGCAACATCAACAACAGGACGGAGACACCAGGAGACCGAGACACAGAGACAGTGGACATGTGTCTGTTCTTATTGTTCTGGAACATTTACAACACACAGCCTTTAAATCGGTTATTAAATGTATCACACATTAACCACACGGGGAGAACATGTTAACTCCACACAGAGGGGCTCCCTCCCGGGGCTCGAACTTTCGAACCAGGAATCCTCCTGCTGTGAGAAGACAATGCTAACCACTGCTCCACTGTGCCGCCTGAACAATAAAAATTTGGTAAAAGTTGAATTCACTGCAGAGTTGTTGTATTTAATTGCATTGGGTTGAACTTACCTCATGCTGCCCCGCCCACTTTTGCCAGTGTATATTTCCTGTTGCCTTACCTCGTGGGATGCATAGCAATATACACAAATTTAATCGTAATATGAACGTATTATTTAAATATAGGTCAGATTAAAGGATCGCTAAGTGTTACGGTAAGGACACGTTATAAATACTTAAGAGGAAGCGCTGATCTTTAGCTTGTCTTTCTTGAATTTAAAAGTCACTGAGCTAATCTTATGTCTGTCAGCACTGAGACTAAGGTTGTTGGACATGGACAAAAGTGGAGTTTGGACCCAGAAGATAATTCATACATTTCATTAAATCAAAATATTTTGTCATAATGTCTTTGTTTCGAGATGTGGAATAACACTGTGTGTTTATTTATTAAGCATTAAATGACAAATTTACAAATAATTCAAAATTTCACCGTTTGGACTTGGATCTTGCTGGCAGTTGGAGAAACACCTGTAAATTGACCACTAAGGGGCAAACACACATGCAAAAAATTCAAATTTCTGCTCTGTCTCTGTTGTCTCTGCTACGACTCTGTTGTCTCTGCTACGTCTCTGCTACGTTTTTGTTGTCACTGCTACATCTCTGTTGTCTCTGCTACGTCTCTGCTACATCTCTGCTCCATCTCTGTTGTCTCTGCTACATCTCTGCTACGACTCTGTTGTTTCTGTTCCGTCTCTGTTGTCTCTGCTACGACTCTGTTGTCTCTGCTACATCTCTGCTACGACTCTGTTGTCTCTGCTGTCTCTGCGTCATAATGACAGAGTGTGTGTTTGTGCATCCTCCAGGACCTGATGGAGAGTGACAACATCACTCTGGACTGGATGTTCAGATACTCTCTGATCACCGACATCGTCAAGGTAACACATCCTCATCCTCTTCATCATCATCATAAGGTATACTTTATTGATCCCCCAGAGGGGAAATTCAAAGTCATCATCATCATCATCATGTGACCATGTTGTGTTTATTGTTGTTGTTGCTGTTATTTGTTATCAGGGCATGTTGTTCCTCCACAACAGTGTCATCGTCTCCCACGGCAACCTGAAGTCCTCCAACTGTGTGGTGGACAGTCGCTTCGTCCTGAAGATCACCGATTATGGTCTGGAGAGTCTGCGCACCGCCAGCTGCCCCGAGGACACGCATGCCTACTATGCACGTACGACTACACACACACACAAACATTTTCTATTCACAAACAAACAAACAAACAAGCACCTCCATGTGACATCAGAAACACCTCAAGCACCTGAAACTGTGTGTGGTGAAACCTGATTTACCTGAGTGTGACCTTCCCCGCAGGTAAGCTGTGGACGGCTCCGGAGCTGCTGAGGACAGAGTGTCCTCCCCCCTGTGGGACACAGAAAGGAGACATCTACAGCTTCAGTATCATCCTACAGGAAGTGGCATTGCTGCGCGGCGTCTTCTACCTGGACTCACACATCCTGACACCAAAAGGTCCATCTATGTTTTCTTAAGATACAGTGTGGGGACTACAGTCAGGTTTGGGGACTGTGTTCAGGTGTGGGTACTACAGTCAAGTGTGGGGACTAAGTTCAGGTGTGGAGACTACGTTCAGGTATGGGGACTACAGTCAGATGTGGGGACATCAGTCAGGTGTGGGGACTACGTTCAGGTGTGGGGACCACGTTCAGGTGTGGGGATCACGTTCAGGTGTGGGGACTACAGTCAGGTGTGGGGACGTCAGTCAGGTATGGGGACTACAGTCAGATGTGGGGACATCAGTCAGGTGTGGGGACTACGTTCAGGTGTGGGGACCACGTTCAGGTGTGGGGACCACGTTCAGGTGTGGGGACGTCAGTCAGGTATGGGGACTACAGTCAGATGTGGGGACATCAGTCAGGTGTGGGGACTACGTTCAGGTGTGGGGACCACGTTCAGGTGTGGGGATCACGTTCAGGTGTGGGGACTACAGTCAGGTGTGGGGACGTCAGTCAGGTATGGGGACTACAGTCAGATGTGGGGACATCAGTCAGGTGTGGGGACTACGTTCAGGTGTGGGGACCACGTTCAGGTGTGGGGACCACGTTCAGGTGTGGGGACGTCAGTCAGGTATGGGGACTACAGTCAGATGTGGGGACATCAGTCAGGTGTGGGGACTACGTTCAGGTGTGGAGACTACGTTCAGGTGTGGGGACTACAGTCAGATGTGGGAACTACGTTCAGGTGTGGAGACTACAGTTAGGTGTGGGGACCACGTTCAGGTGTGGGGACTATGTTCAGGTGTGGGGACGATGATCAGGTGTGGGGACTATGTTCAGGTGTGGGGACTATGATCAGGTGTGGGGACTATGATCAGGTGTAGGGACCATGTTCAGGTGTGGGGACTACGATCAGGTGTAGGGACTATGATCAGGTGTAGGGACTATGATCAGGTGTGGGGACTATGATCAGGTGTAGGGACTACGATCAGCTGTGGGGACTATGATCAGGTGTAGGGACTATGATCAGGTGTGGGGACTATGTTCGGGTGTGGGGACTATGTTCAGGTGTGGGGATTATGTTCAGGTGTGGGGACTATGATCAGGTGTGGGGACTATGATCAGGTGTAGGGACTACGTTCAGGTGTGGGGACCATGATCAGGTGTGGGGACTACGTTCAGGTGTGGGGACTATGATCAGGTGTGGGGACCATGTTCAGGTGTGGGGACTACGTTCAGGTGTGGGGACTATGATCAGGTGTGGAAACTACGTTCAGGTTTGGGGACTAAGTTCAGGTGTGGGGACTACATTCAGGTGTGGGGACTACAGTCAGATGTTGGGACATCAGTCAGGTGTGGGGACTACGTTCAGGTGTGGAGACTACAGTTAGGTGTGGGGACCACATTCAGGTGTGGGGACCCAATCAGGTGTGGGGACTACGGTCAGGTGTGGAGACTACAGTTAGGTGTGGGGACCACGTTCAGGTGTGGAGACTATGATCAGGTGTAGGGACTATGATCAGGTGTGGGGACCATGTTCAGGTGTAGGGACTATGATCAGGTGTGGGGACTATGTTCAGGTGTGGGGACTATGATCAGGTGTAGGGACCATGTTCAGGTGTGGGGACTACGATCAGGTGTAGGGACTATGATCAGGTGTAGGGACTATGATCAGGTGTGGGGACTATGATCAGGTGTAGGAACTACGATCAGCTGTGGGGACTATGATCAGGTGTAGGGACTATGATCAGGTGTGGGGACTATGTTCAGGTGTGGGGACTATGATCAGGTGTGGGGACTATGTTCAGGTGTAGGGACTATGATCAGGTGTAGGGACTATGATCAGGTGTGGGGACTATGATCAGGTGTGGGGACTATGTTCAGGTGTGGGGACTATGATCAGGTGTAGGGACTATGATCAGGTGTAGGGACTATGTTCAGGTGTGGGGACTATGATCAGGTGTGGGGATTATGTTCAGGTGTGGGGACTATGATCAGGTGTGGGGACTATGTTCAGGTGTGGGGACTATGTTCAGGTGTGGGGACTATGATCAGGTTTGGGGACTATGTTCAGGTGTGGGGACTATGTTCAGGTGTGGGGACTATGATCAGGTGTGGGGACTATGTTCAGGTGTGGGGACTATGATCAGGTGTAGGGACTATGTTCAGGTGTGGGGACTATGATCAGGTGTGGGGATTATGTTCAGGTGTGGGGACTATGATCAGGTGTGGGGACTATGATCAGGTGTGGGGACTATGTTCAGGTGTGGGGACTATGATCAGGTGTGGGGACTATGTTCAGGTGTGGGGACTATGTTCAGGTGTGGGGACTATGATCAGGTGTGGGGACTATGATCAGGTGTGGGGACTATGTTCAGGTGTGGGGACTATGTTCAGGTGTGGGGACTATGATCAGGTGTAGGGACTATGTTCAGGTGTGGGGACTATGATCAGGTGTGGGGATTATGTTCAGGTGTGGGGACTATGATCAGGTGTGGGGACTATGATCAGGTGTGGGGACTATGTTCAGGTGTGGGGACTATGATCAGGTGTGGGGACTATGTTCAGGTGTGGGGACTATGTTCAGGTGTGGGGACTATGATCAGGTGTGGGGACTATGATCAGGTGTGGGGACTATGTTCAGGTGTGGGGACTATGATCAGGTGTGGGGACTACCTACCAGGTCCCCTCCCCACACTGTCACAGACACACCGCTCTCTTCATCATGTGATGAACACACAGTGATGACACGTACTGATAAGCTGAGTCCTGATTGGTGGAAAGAGAAAGCTGTGGACTGATCTGAGGCTGAGTAGCTGAGACAGGTTCACATCAGCAGGATCTAATACTGTTCTCCCTGTCCCCTCAGAGATCGTCCAGGCAGTGCGTCATGGCGGCGCGTCCCCCCTTCGTCCGTCCCTCTGCTTCCACAGTCACAGCGAGGAGCTGGGCGTCCTGATGCAGCGCTGCTGGAGTGAAGAGCCGGGGGACAGACCGGACTTCAACACCATCAAGATCCTGCTGAGGAAACAGCACCGGTGAGGATGGACAGGATAGGATAGGACAGGACGAAACAGAAAGGGACAGGGCGGGACAGGATGAGACAGGACAAAACAGGAAAGGACAGGGTGGGACGGGATACGTTAGTCTCTTTACTACAAACCTCAACTGTAGTACCTCTGTCTGTCCCTCTGTCTGTCCCCTGTCTGTCCCCCTGTCTATCCCTCTGTCTGTCCCTCTGTCTGTCCCCGTCTGTCCCCCTGTCTGTCCCCCTGTCTGTCCCCTTGTCTTTTCCCCGTCTGTCCCTCTGTCTGTCCCCCTGTCTGTTCTCTGTCTGTCCCTCTGTCTGTCCCCCTGTCTATCCTCTGTCTGTCCCTCTGTCTGTCCCCGTCTGTCCCCCTGTCTGTCCCCTTGTCTTTCCCCCGTCTGTCTCTCTGTCTCTCCCCCTATCTGTCCTCTGTCTGTCCCTCTGTCTGTCCCCCTGTCTGTCCCCCTGTCTATCCCTCTGTCTGTCCCTCTGTCTGTCCCCGTCTGTCCCCCTGTCTGCCCTCTGTCTGTCCCCCTGTCTGTCCCCTTGTCTTTCCCCCGTCTGTCCCTCTGTCTCTCCCCCTGTCTATCCCTATGTCTGTTCCCCTGTCTGTTCTCTGTCTGTCCCCCTATCTGTCCTCTGTCTGTCCCTTTGTCTGTCCCCCTGTCTGTTCTCTGTCTGTCCCTCTGTCTGTCCCCCTGTCTGTCCCTCTGTCTATCCTCTGTCTGTCCCTCTGTCTGTCTTCTGTCTGTTCCTCTGTCTGTCCCTCTGTCTGTTCTCTGTCTGTCCCTTTGTCTGTCCCCCTGTCTGTTCTCTGTCTGTCCCTCTGTCTGTCCCCCTGTCTATCCCTCTGTCTGTCCCTCTGTCTGTCCCCGTCTGTCCCCCTGTCTGCCCTCTGTCTGTCCCCCTGTCTGTCCCCTTGTCTTTCCCCCGTCTGTCCCTCTGTCTCTCCCCCTGTCTGTTCTCTGTCTGTCCCCCTGTCTGTTCTCTGTCTGTCCCTCTGTCTGTCCCCCTATCTGTCCTCTGTCTGTCCCTTTGTCTGTCCCCCTGTCTGTTCTCTGTCTGTCCCTCTGTCTGTCCCCCTGTCTGTCCCTCTGTCTATCCTCTGTCTGTCCCTCTGTCTATCCTCTGTCTGTCCCTCTGTCTGTCCTCTGTCTGTCTTCTGTCTGTTCCTCTGTCTGTCCCCCTGTCTATCCTCTGTCTTGTCCCTCTGTCTGTCCCCCTATCTGTCCTCTGTCTGTCCCTTTGTCTGTTCCCCTGTCTGTTCTCTGTCTGTCCCTCTGTCTGTCCCCCTGTCTGTCCCTCTGTCTGTCCCTCTGTCTATCCTCTGTCTGTCCCTCTGTCTATCCTCTGTCTGTCCCTCTGTCTGTCCTCTGTCTGTCTTCTGTCTATCCTCTGTCTGTCCCTCTGTCTATCCTCTGTCTGTCCCTCTGTCTGTCCTCTGTCTGTCTTCTGTCTGTCCCTCTGTCTGTTCTCTGTCTGTCTTCTGTCTGTCCCTCTGTCTGTCCTCTGTCTGTCTTCTGTCTGTCCCTCTGTCTGTCCCCCTGTCTATCCTCTGTCTGTCCTCTGTCTGTCCCCCTATTTGTCTTCTGTCTGTCCCCTTATTTGTCCCTCTGTCTGTCCCTCTGTCTGTCCTCTGTCTGTCCCTCTGTCTGTCCCCCTATTTGTCTTCTGTCTGTCCCCTTATTTGTCCTCTGTCTGTCCCCCTGTCTCCTCAGAGGTTATGGCTCCAACATCTTGGACAACCTTCTGTCCCGTATGGAACAATACGCCAACAACCTGGAGGAGCTGGTTGAGGAACGAACACATGCGTATCATGAAGAGAAACGCAAGGCTGAGAACCTGCTGTACCAGATACTGCCACAGTAATCTATTACTCTACCAGATACTTCCACAGTAAACTTTTACTCTGTATTCTATTACTCCTACTGTCACTATACTCACTACTGCTGTACAAGATACTGCCACAGTAATCTATTACTCTGTACTCTAGTACTCCCACAGTAACTATACTAAGTACTCAACTACTTGTCCTGTGTTGCAGTTCTGTAGCGGAGCAGCTGAAGCGAGGTGAGACGGTTCAGGCTGAGGCGTTCGACTCCGTCACCATTTACTTCAGTGACATCATTGGCTTCACCGCCCTGTCCGCTGAGAGCACGCCACTGCAGGTCAGCAGAACCCACGGGGCTCAGACGCCCTCTGGTGGCGACACCAGGTGTTACTACTAGTGCTGCATGATATGATAAAAATGTGCGATTGCGATTACAATATAATAAATAAATGGTATCATGAGTCTTGTTGCTTGACTCAGTGTTTCCCTACATTATATCAGGGGGCACTGACCTGACAGAGTTATTGTTATGGACAGACAGTGTGTCAATGACCATCAACAGACTGAGCACAGTCAAACACGCTGCTCACACAGCAGCGCAGCACGACACTGTACACACAGCGGAGCGAGCCTGTGTTGCGTTCAGGCGTTGTCACGTAAATGACAAATTCCAGCGCCATAGCACAACACAGCAGCATGTCAAGTGGGCCGAACCCGAGCAAAGTTGCTCAATTTTTCATTTGTTATATAGTTTGTGATTTCCCTGTGACACTTACACATGTTTGCTTAACTGTGCTTGGATGTTGTTTTATGAGGCTCTGGTGTCTTTCAGTTGTCTCATTGTCTTTAACGTTACACGGCTCGTCTTTCTCTCACATGCACTCTTCCTACTTTTCCCTGTGCTGTCTCAAGTGCTGATATAGATTGGTCGTGTTGCCGCAGGACGTGGCGACTTTAACTTTTACACTTTTACACAGCACGTCTTTCTGTTCAACGTCGCCGTACCTGAATCCAAAGTATCGCCATGTAACAGACGTTTTTTTGCCACCAACTCAGCCTGTTCATGGTCGAGCTCATGCTCTTCTTCAGCGTCTGTGTTGGTCACTGCTGCACGCCGGCTGCACGCACCAGGATAGCTTGTGGACGTGATGTCAACAAACTCCACACACTACAGGAGAGGCAGTGACGTTCACAGACACACGTTAACATTTATTTAGCCTACATTAAATCGCAAATTGCAGCCTTTTATGCGGTTACGTAATCGCACAGCCCGACATCGCGATTGTGATTACATTAATTGTGCAGCACTAGTTATTACAGAAGAACACATACCTATTCCCTGTGATGACATCATCACCTGTTTGTTTTTCTAATTCCAGGTCGTGACCTTGTTGAACGACCTCTACACCTGCTTCGATGCCATCATCGACAACTTTGATGTTTACAAGGTGAAAACGTTCCTCACAATGCTAAGCTAAGCTAAGCTAAGCTAACAGTTTCCTTCTACTTCCTCTCTTCATGCTAAGCTAACACTGCTTCCTCTCTTCTTGCTAAGCTAACAGTTTCCCACTGCTTCCTCTCTTCATGCTAAGCTAACACTGCTTCCTCTCTTCTTGCTAAGCTAACAGTTTCCCACTGCTTCCTCTCTTCATGCTAAGCTAACAGTTTCCCACTGCTTCCTCTCTTCATGCTAAGCTAACAGTTTCCCTCTACTTCCTCTCTTCATGCTAAGCTAACAGTTTCCCACTGCTTTCTCTCTTCATGCTAAGCTAACAGTTTCCCTCTACTTCCTCTCTTCATGCTAAGCTAACAGTTTCCCTCTACTTCCTCTCTTCATGCTAAGCTAACAGTTCCCTCTGCCGCTCCCAGGTGGAGACCATTGGTGACGCCTACATGGTGGTGTCTGGTCTGCCGGTGAGGAACGGGAAGCTCCATGGGCGGGAGGTGGCCCGGATGTCTCTCGCTCTGCTGGATGCTGTAAAGAGCTTCAGGATTCGACACCGAGCCAACCAGCAGCTGCGGCTGCGCATCGGCATACACAGTGGTCAGTGGTGTGTGTGTGTGTGTGTGTGTGTGTGTGGGTGTGTGTGTGCTTATCTGTGCTCTTTGTGAGGACCAGTGTCAGCTACCGGCAATAGGGGGACATTTTGGGCAGTTGTCACTGTGGAAAAGTACAGGGCTGTGTGAGTGTTATAGAAGGACCATAAAATAACAACTCTGTGTGTGTGTGTGTGTGTGTGTGTGTGTGTGTGCGCGTGTGCGTGCAGGTCCGGTGTGTGCAGGTGTGGTTGGTCTGAAGATGCCCAGGTACTGTCTGTTTGGAGACACCGTCAACACGGCGTCACGCATGGAGTCCAATGGAGAGGGTAACACACACACGCATCACGTCCTGTCTCAGCTGAACATGAGACAACTTTTTGTTGTTATAATGTTGTGACGTTGTCTTAATGTTGTTGTGACGTTGTCTTAATGTTGTTGTGACGTTGTCTTAATGTTGTTGTGACGTTGTCTTAATGTTGTCGTGACATTCCCTCAGCTCTGAGGATCCACGTGTCGGAGGCAACTTGTCAGGTCCTTCAGGAGTTCAGCTGCTTCCAGCTGCAGCTCAGAGGAGAGATCGAGATGAAGGGGAAGGGACGCATGAGGACGTACTGGCTGCTGGGAGAGGACACCACTGCCTGACGGAGGAGGGGACGGAGGAGAGAGGACAGAGAACAGAGGAGAGGACAGAGGAGAGAGGACAGGAGAGGACGGAGGAGAGAGGACAGAGAAGAGGAAGGAGGAGAGGACAGAGGAGAGGACGGAGGAGAGGACAGAGGAGAGGAAGGAGGAGAGAGGACGGAGGAGAGGACAGAGGAGAGGACAGAAGAGGACGGATGAGAGAGGACGGAGGAGAGGAAGGAGGAGAGGACAGAGGAGAGGAAGGAGGAGAGGACAGAGGAGAGGAAGGAGGAGAGGACAGAGAAGAGGAAGGAGGAGAGAGGACGGAGGAGAGGACGGATGAGAGAGGACGGAGGAGAGGACAGAGGAGAGAGGACAGAGGAGAGGACAGAGGAGAGGACGGAGGAGAGAGGACAGAGGAGAGGACAGAGGAGAGAGGACAGAGGAGAGGACAGAGGAGAGGACGGAGGAGAGAGGACAGAGGAGAGAGGACAGAGGAGAGGACGGAGGAGAGAGGACAGAGGAGAGGACAGAGGAGAGGACGGAGGAGAGAGGACAGAGGAGAGGACAGAGGAAAGGATAGAGGAATAAAGAATTAAAAACTAAAGTTAAAGGTCTTCCTGCTCCTCTTTCAAGTCAAAGGTCAGACAGACACAAACAACCAGCTGAAATTTCACTCCTCCTCCTCCTCCTCTCTGATTGGACGCTGACCTCTGACATCTTTTAAAGGGACAGTTCAGGTTTTCAGGATTTTTTTTGAGCAGAAACTCAGACACATGAATGTTCGACTGTAAAAATAAATCATTTCAAATCAGCCCTGTTAAAATAAAATCTGTGTGTGTGTTTTATTTTATTTAATAATTCAATTTAATCATTTCCAGAAAACTTCTTGGACACAAAGACACGGGTGGCTCAAGTGTAACTTTTTTTTCTTAACCCTCCCTGGGCTACAAATATGACAAATAAACTTTTTTTTTTTTTTTTTTTTTTTTTTAAATATAAATAAATGTAGAATAAAGTGATTGAGATGAAAAATCACTTTTTTAAGCTCAGATTTATTTATGTTTTTCATTCAGCACTCGTGATGTGTCCAAAGACTGTCTGAAAAAAAAGTAATCAATTAACTAAACTCCATAACTGCCTTAAAGACATAAAAACTTGGATGAGCACAAATTTCCTGATGTTAAATTCAGACAAAACTGAAGTTATTGTTCTTGGCCCCAAACAACTCAGAGACTCTTTATCTGATGACATCCTGCCAGATGCCTCCTGCTGCTGCTGCCATCATTAGTCATTAGTCATACTTCTACTGTTATTATACACATATGACTATTGTCACACATGTATACTGCCAGATATTAATACATACTTTCAACATATTGTACCACAGTAGCCAGAACTATAACTATAATATTATTACTTTCATTAATGTTGTTGTAAGCTACTGTCATTACCTGCATCTCTCTCTCTCTCTCTGTCTCTCTCTGTCTCTCTCTGTCTCTCTCTCTCTCTCTCTGTCTCTCTCTCTCTCTCTCTGTCTCATTGTGTCATATGGATTACTGTTAATTTATTATGCTGATCTGTTCTGTACGACATCTATTGCACGTCTGTCCGTCCTGGAAGAGGGATCCCTCCTCAGTTGCTCTTCCTGAGGTTTCTACCGTTTTTTCCCCGTTAAAGGGGTTTTTTTTGGGGAGTTTTTCCTGATCAGCTGTGAGGGTCTTAAGGACAGAGGGATGTCGTATGCTGTAAAGCCCTGTGAGGCAAATTGTGATTTGTGATATTGGGCTTTATAAATAAAATTGAATTGAATTGAATTGAAAAGTTAGAATTCAACATTTTCTGGCTCTGATAAATGGTGTAAGTTGGGCATTTTTTTTTAAAAGAAAATGTGCCGCTCAAGCCTACATGTTTTATTTTAAAAAATCTGCAAAACTTTTAAGAAAAAAAAAAAAAACATTTTAAAGAAAAAGATTGTCACTATTAATAAAAACAAACAAATGAAAATGAATTAAAAAATGCCCAAAAATTTGAAAGACAAAAAAAATCACCAAAAACAGTAGCCTCTTTTACACTGCCAGATTTTCCGCGAATGTTGGGCCGTTTTGCCGGCAAGCTGCGAGCGTTTAGACACACAGAGCCGGATTGGCGAGTTGATCCGAGGTGCCCAATTTTCCTCCTTGTAGGGTAGACATATTGGAGGAACCCTTTCAGTTTAAAAAGAACTAGGCGGCCTTCTGCCACGCGAGGGGCTGATGAAGACTTGTGGGAGGAGTTGTTGATGACGCCGCACGTGCGAGCCACTGGCGGTGGATAAACAGGAAACAGCTGATAGCAGGAATTAGCAAGAGGGAAACACAAACCTGACAGACACTGTAAAGATGAGCAACTGGGGAGACAAGGAATTGCGCGCCCTCCTTGTCCTCGCAAACGAAGAGGCCATTAACCATCAGATGAAAAAAAAAAATCAAAAAATTCTTAAAAAGAATTGCCAAAATAGTTGCCCAAAATTTTCAAAGAAAAAAAAACACAAGAAAATAATCCACCAAATTAAAGAAAAAATTGCCAACATTTTTTTACAGAAAACCATTGCCAAAGAAACAAACAAACAAAACGCCAAAAAAAGAAAAAAAACTACAAGAAAAAAAAAATCCAAAAAAATTTTTAAATAAAAAGTCACAAAAAAAATTCTCAAAATGGCCAAAAAAACAACAACAAAAATAATAGTTAAAAAAATCTTCCAAAATCAGAAAAAAATCGCCAAAACTTAAAACAAACCAAAAAAGAAGTAAAGGAAAAAAATTGCCAAAATTTTCACAGAAAAACAAACAAACAAATGAAAAAATGAAAAAAAAACATCAAAAATACAAACAATTTTGAATTAAAATATCACAAAAAAATTACCATAAAATATCATATAGAAATAAATAGCTAAAAAAACAGGCAAAAATAATAGTAAAGTATCTTCCAAAATTAAATAAAAAAATTGGCAAAATTTTTAGAAAAAAAAAATACCAACAGTTTTTAAAGGAAAACAAAATCACCAAAACATTGTAAAGAAAACAAAATTGTTAAAGAAATTCTAAAGAAAAACAAAATCATCAAAAATAACTAAATTGTCCATATTTTCTCCACAAAAAAAAACCCGAAGCAAAAGTCACCAAAAATAAAAAAATTACAGACAAATTTTTAAAATGGAAAACAAAACCCCATCAAAAATAATATTAAAAAAACCTTCCCAAAAAACCCCACCAAAACTTAAAAAAACACCAAAAATTTTAAAGGAAAAAATATCACAAAAAAAAGAAAGAAAATTGCCAATTTTCCTCCATAAAAATTTTGCCAAAGTATTAAAAAAAAAACACACACACAAAAAAAAATTCTTAAAGAAAAAAAAAATCGCCCAACAAATTAAAAACCACCAAAGATAATAAAAAATCCACCCACGGGTTTGTAGGGCAGTTTTTGGTAAAAGAAATACAAAATACAACCATTTGAAACTGTATGTTGGGGAGCTAAGTCCAAATAAAAATATAAATCCTTCCCCAGTGCTTAAAAAATATTTGACAACCCATCAAAAATACAAACATTTTTCCTCTGTATAATTAATAATGAACAGCCCCTAAAATATCTTAATACTAGAAATTAGGCAGTTTTAAAAAAGAATTACTGATCAGGCTGCAACTAATGATTATTTTTGTTATGATTATTTCTGTTATTATTTTAATCGATTAACCGCTGCAGGGTTGTTTGTGCTAAATGCTGTTATGGACGGTTTCCATCATGGTTTCCATGCGCAGCAGGCCGGGGATTGGCCCCAGATTTCCTCTGCTGTCATTGGTCCATCCGGACGTCACTCAGAGCTCTCTGTGCGCTGAGTGGTCAGAAGGCCTTCTCGGTGCGGAAGTCCGTTATGTTCCTGAGCTCGGTCACGGAGCGGGACTTGGAGTCAGAACGAGCCTAAAAGAAGTTTTTAAAAACTCGCCGTTACCGACCGAACCGGCACACACGGAGGCTCCGGTACCGACAGGAGCCCCACAGTTTCCGGTACACCGGCAGAACCAGTCAGAGCCACCCCTGAACCCGGAGTCCCGCTCCTTCGCAGCTCCGCGGGGCCCGGCGAGGCGCGGCGGGAGGAGATGGAGCCCGCACCGGCGAAGGCGAAGCCGCAGGGCCGGCTACTGGTGTCCACCCAGCTGGACGCTAAAGACGAGCTGGAGGAGGTGAGTTGACCCGGTTTAACGGCCCCGGAAGTACATTTAACTCTGGACAGAGCGGGTTGGAGCGGGTTTACCGGCGGGTCCGGGCAGTTTGTGATCAGTCCGGATACAAAGAGAAGTGTTTGTGTGGAGCTACATGGAGGTTAGCAGGCTAGTTAGCATGGCTAGCATCATGCAGCCGTGCGGCAGTGAGTGTAAACACGGTGTTTAATAGACGTCACATGAAGACACACGGCTGAGGACAGTTAGCTTAGCATGCTAACTGCACGTAAACATAAGGATGAGGTTTAAAAAGTGACAGGTACGCATGCGCTATGAGCGTGTTTCGCCTGTCACAAAGATGCTGACCAAACTCCATTCAGAAAATCAGTGATTTAACATCGGTGAGCACAGGAGCTGCTGGTGTACTGCTGCCTCTGTCAGTGTGTGTTGTTGTTGTTGTTGTTGTTTGGTGTTTTAAAGGGTTAATTCAGATTCACCGTCTCTCACACAGAGACACTAAAGAACTAACTGATGGAGGCAGCAGTACACCAGCAGCTCCTGTGTACAGTCAGCTAAAATTGATGTTTTTCTCAATGTAATCTGGCACAGACGGAGAACAGAAGGTGTTAACGGCTCTCCTGTTGGAACAGGCTGTCTGACAGAAAGGTGAAGCAGTTAAACACACTGATGTTGATGGTTTTAGTCGACATGCACCATGTTACATCTTTGCCGATATGTATTAACATTTTCTGGCTATGATAAATGGTGTAATGTAGGTGATTTCTTTCAAAGAAAACATGGAAAACTTTTTAAAGGGAAAATAAGCCAAACTATTTTATAGAAAAAACAAAAACCAAATATTAAAAAACACAAAACAACACACCAAAAATTAGAATAAAAATCGCCAAAAACTTACGTTTTAAATTAAAAATCCCCAATTTTTTTTTTTTTTTTTTTTGCCAAAACAGTTTTAAAGAAAAAAGTCACCAAAAAGAAATTGTAGTTGTGGTGGAGTGTGGTGCGGAGAGAAGAAGGCACCAGACGCAGGATTCAGGATTGTGGTTGAGACCTCGACTACGTTTTATTTCACAGTAACGTCTCTGCTGCCGCCGTCACATCGTCAACTAAATCATCAACCTTGCAGGACAAGAGAAATAAATAAATCTCAACATTAAATAAAACAATAATTAATATTAAACAATAATGCGTCAACTGTAGATTTCTGACTTTATTCTCGTAGATTTTTTTCTGATGTTGTTTTAATGTCTGTGAAATGATTTCTTCTTCTCTACAGTTCGGGGGGGGGGGGGGCAGGTGGATATAGTGATGATGATGAAGATAACGTCTCGAATTCAGAACTCATTATCACGAGTGTGTCTGTGTGTGTGTGTGTGTATTTGCAGAGATTGGAGCGTTGCGTTGGAATCGTCCAGTCGTTGACCAATGGGCTGTCAGACAGAGAAGCCAATGACGCGCTCACCGGCAACGTAAGAAGCACACACACAGTGATAAACAGTCTCCAAGGCAACAGTCATTACTGGTCTGACTTCCTGTTTACCTGTGCTGCAGGTGTGTAAAGGTCAGCAGCAGCATGAGGAGGTGTGTCTGGGTCTTTTCACTTTGGTCCTCACAGAACCCGCCCAGGCCCAGAGGGTGAGTCACCGCCACCGCCACATCATTGTGAGTGTGTGACATCACTGTGACATCACTGTGTGTGTGACAGTGTTACAGGGACCTGACGCTGCTCACCAGAGACGGGATGAACGTGGTACTGGTGAAGATCAACCAGATCCTGATGGAGAAGTTCCTCAAGCTGCAGGACGTCCCCAGAACCCAGGTAAACAACACAGGTGTAGACATGTACACAAACCCAGGTAAACAAAGACAGGTACACAGGTGATAATTATTATTCCTCTGTATGTAGATGAGGTGTGACGTTAACGAGCTCAGGTATTAACGGTGTGTGTGTGTGTGTGTGTGTGTGCGTGTGCGTGTGCGTGCAGTTGGTGTGGCTGGTCAGAGAGTTGGTGAAGAGTGGCGTGATGGGAGCCGACGGTGTCGTCATGACGCTCCTCAAACAGATCGCAGGTCAGTTTCATGGTGGTGTTATTCATGGTTAATAATCAGAGCATCAGGAGTGATGACGCCGTCACTGTGTGTTCACGTCAGGAGGAGACATTTCCACCAAAAACCTGTGGTTGGCTGAGAGCGTCCTCGACATCTTGCTGGACCAAAAGTACGATTCACGTTTAATTTATTTCAACAGATGTTTGTATCAGTGTACGTGTTTCTGTGAGGGCACACCTGTGAAGCAGGTAAAGATGTTCCTGTGTGCAGGGAGTGGGTGTTGAAGAGCGGGATGCTGATCGCCATGTCGGTCTACACCTACCTGCGCCTCATCGTGGACCACGGAGCACCGAACCTGCTGACTCTGCGTCAGAAAGAGGTCGACTACTGCATCGGCATGCTGAGGGAGAAGGTGAGGGGAAGGAAGGAAGGAAGGAAGGAAGGACGGATGGATGGATGAACACGTCTGTCTGTCCTGATGACCCTGATGGTTATCGTGATAACCCCGTCTCTTTGACTCTGTAGTTCATGGAGTGTCTGATCATCGGCAGAGATCTGGTTCGTCTGCTGCAGAATGTCGCTCGGATACCGGAGATGGAGCTGGTGTGGAAAGACCTGCTGCACAACCCCCAAGTCCTCAGTCCTCAGTTCACAGGTAAACTACACTACCCACAATCCTCTGTTCACTACTAGATTACCCACAATCCTCTGTTCACTACTAGACTACCCACAATCCTCTGTTCACTACTAGACTACACTACCCACAATCCTCTGTTCACTACTAGACTACCCACAATCCTGTTAACACCTGTACTCTGATGTGTGTCTCAGGTGTTCTTCAGCTGCTCACTGCTCGAACTTCCAGGAAGTTTCTGGCGTGTCGTCTCACACCTGACATGGAGACCAAGCTGCTGTTCATGACCTCCAGGGTAACACACATTACACACTACACACTACACATGGCACACTACACACTACACATTACACACTACACATTACACACTACACACTACACACTACACATGGCACACTACACACTGCACATTACACACTACACATTACACATGGCACACTACACATTACACACTACACATTACACACTACACACTACACACTGCACATTACACACTGCACATTACACACTACACATTACACACTGCACGTTACACACTGCACATTACACACTGCACACTGCACACTACACACTGCACATTACACACTGCACATTACACACTACACATTACACACTACACATTACACACTGCACATTACACACTGCACATTACACACTGCACATTACACACTACACATTACACACTGCACATTACACACTACACATTACACACTACACATTACACACTGCACATTACACACTGCACATTACACACTACACATTACACACTGCACATTACACACTACACATTACACACTACACATTACACACTGCACATTACACACTACACATTACACACTGCACATTACACACTACACATTACACACTGCACATTACACACTACACATTACACACTACACATTACACACTGCACATTACACACTACACATTACACACTACACATTACATACTGCACATTACACACTACACATTACACACTGCACACTACACACTGCACATTACACACTGCACATTACACACTACACATTACACACTGCACATTACACACTGCACATTACACACTACACATTACACACTGCACATTACACACTACACATTACACACTGCACATTGCACACTGCACATTACACACTACACATTACACACTGCACGTTACATACTGCACGTTACACACTACACACTACACATTACACACTGCACATTACACACTACACATTACACACTACACATTACATACTGCACATTACACACTACACATTACATACTGCACATTACACACTACACATTACACACTACACATTACACACTGCACGTTACATACTGCACATTACACACTGCACACTACACACTGCACGTTACATACTGCACATTACACACTACACATTACACACTACACATTACATACTGCACATTACACACTGCACGTTACATACTGCACGTTACACACTACACACTACACATTACACACTACACATTACACACTGCACGTTACATACTGCACGTTACACACTACACACTACACATTACACACTGCACATTACACACTACACATTACACACTACACATTACATACTGCACATTACATACTGCACATTACACACTACACATTACACACTACACATTACATACTGCACATTACACACTGCACGTTACATACTGCACGTTACACACTACACACTACACATTACACACTGCACATTACACACTACACATTACACACTACACATTACACACTGCACGTTACACACTGCACATGGCACACTACACACTACACATTACACATGGCACACTACACACTGCACATTACACACTACACATTACACATGGCACACTACACACTACACATTACACACTACACATTACACACTGCACATTACACACTGCACATTACACACTGCACATTACACACTACACATTACACACTGCACATTACACACTACACATTACACACTGCACATTACACACTGCACATTACACACTGCACATTACACACTACACATTACACACTGCACATTACACACTACACATTACACACTACACATTACACACTACACATTACACACTGCACATTACACACTACACATTACACACTGCACACTACACACTGCACATTACACACTGCACATTACACACTGCACATTACACACTACACATTACACACTGCACATTACACACTACACATTACACACTACACATTACACACTGCACGTTACATACTGCACGTTACACACTACACACTACACATTACACACTGCACATTACACACTACACATTACACACTACACATTACATACTGCACATTACACACTACACATTACATACTGCACATTACACACTACACATTACATACTGCACATTACACACTACACATTACACACTACACATTACACACTGCACGTTACATACTGCACATTGCACACTGCACACTACACACTGCACGTTACATACTGCACATTACACACTACACATTACACACTACACATTACATACTGCACATTACACACTGCACGTTACATACTGCACGTTACACACTACACACTACACATTACACACTACACATTACACACTGCACGTTACATACTGCACGTTACACACTACACATTACACACTGCACATTACACACTACACATTACACACTACACATTACATACTGCACATTACACACTACACATTACATACTGCACATTACACACTACACATTACACACTACACATTACATACTGCACATTACACACTGCACGTTACATACTGCACGTTACACACTACACACTACACATTACACACTGCACATTACACACTACACATTACACACTACACATTACACACTGCACGTTACACACTGCACATGACACACTACACATTACACATGGCACACTACACACTGCACATTACACACTACACATTACACATGGCACACTACACACTACACATTACACACTACACATTACACACTACACACTACACACTGCACATTACACACTGCACATTACACACTGCACATTACACACTACACATTACACACTGCACGTTACACACTGCACATTACACACTACACATTACACACTACACATTACACACTGCACATTACACACTACACATTACACACTGCACATTACACACTACACATTACACACTGCACATTACACACTGCACATTACACACTACACATTACACACTGCACATTACACACTACACATTACACACTGCACATTACACACTGCACATTACACACTACACATTACACACTGCACATTACACACTACACATTACACACTGCACATTACACACTGCACATTACACACTACACATTACACACTACACATTACACACTGCACATTACACACTGCACATTACACACTACACACTGCACATTACACACTGCACATTACACACTGCACATTACACACTACACATTACACACTGCACGTTACACACTACACACTACACATTACACACTACACACTGCACATTACACACTGCACATTACACACTACACATTACACACTGCACATTACACACTGCACATTACACACTACACATTACACACTGCACATTACACACTGCACATTACACACTACACATTACACACTGCACATTACACACTGCACATTACACACTACACATTACACACTGCACATTACACACTACACATTACACACTACACATTACACACTGCACGTTACACACTACACACTACACATTACACACTGCACATTACACACTACACATTACACACTACACATTACATACTGCACATTACACACTACACATTACATACTGCACATTACACACTACACATTACACACTGCACGTTACATACTGCACATTACACACTGCACACTACACACTGCACGTTACATACTGCACATTACACACTACACATTACACACTGCACGTTACATACTGCACATTACACACTACACATTACACACTGCACGTTACATACTGCACATTACACACTACACATTACACACTGCACGTTACATACTGCACATTACACACTGCACACTACACACTGCACGTTACATACTGCACGTTACATACTGCACATTACACACTACACATTACATACTGCACATTACACACTGCACGTTACATACTGCACGTTACACACTACACACTACACATTACACACTACACATTACACACTACACATTACACACTGCACGTTACATACTGCACGTTACACACTACACACTACACATTACACACTGCACATTACACACTACACATTACACACTACACATTACATACTGCACATTACACACTACACATTACATACTGCACATTACACACTACACATTACACACTACACATTACATACTGCACATTACACACTACACATTACACACTACACATTACACACTGCACATTACACACTACACATTACACACTACACATTACATACTGCACATTACACACTACACATTACACACTACACATTACATACTGCACATTACACACTACACATTACACACTGCACATTACATACTGCACATTACACACTACACATTACACACTACACATTACACACTGCATGTTACATACTGCACATTACACACTGCACACTACACACTGCACGTTACACACTACACATTACACACTATACATTACACACTGCACGTTACATACTGCACATTACACACTACACATTACACACTGCACATTACACACTACACATTACACACTGCACATTACACACTACACATTACACACTACACATTACACACTGCACGTTACATACTGCACATTACACACTGCACACTACACACTGCACGTTACATACTGCACATTACATACTACACATTACACACTGCACGTTACATACTGCACATTACACACTACACATTACACACTGCACATTACACACTACACATTACACACTGCACATTACACACTATACATTACACACTACACGTTACATACTGCACATTACACACTGCACATTACACACTGCACACTACACACTGCACGTTACATACTGCACATTACATACTACACATTACACACTGCACGTTACATACTGCACATTACACACTGCACACTACACACTGCACGTTACATACTACACATTACACACTATACATTACACACTACACGTTACATACTGCACATTACACACTGCACATTACACACTGCACACTACACACTGCACGTTACATACTGCACATTACACACTACACATTACACACTGCACGTTACATACTGCACATTACACACTGCACACTGCACATTACATACTGCACATTACACACTGCACACTACATATTACACACTGCACACTACACATTACACATTACACACTGTACACTACACACTGCACACTACATATTACACATGGCACACTACACACTACACATTACACACTACACATTACATACTGCACACTACACATTACACATGGCACACTACACACTACACATTACACACTACACACTACAGGTACTACTACAGATACCTCTCTGAGTGTAACTTATCTGTGCTCAGGTGACCTCTGACTGTATCTTACCTGTGCTCAGGTGACCTCTGACTGTATCTTACCTGTGCTCAGGTGACCTCTGACTGTATCTTACCTGTGCTCAGGTGACCTCTCTGAGTGTATCTTACCTGTGCTCAGGTGACCCCTGACTGTATCTTACCTGAGCTCAGGTGACCTCTCTGACTGTATCTTACCTGTGCTCAGGTGACCTCTCTGACTGTATCTTACCTGTGCTCAGGTGACCTCTCTGACTGTATCTTACCTGTGCTCAGGTGACCTCTCTGACTGTATCTTACCTGTGCTCAGGTGACCTCTCTGACTGTATCTTACCTGTGCTCAGGTGACCCCTCTGACTGTATCTTACCTGTGCTCAGGTGACCTCTGACTGTATCTTACCTGTGCTCAGGTGACCTCTGACTGTATCTTACCTGTGCTCAGGTGACCTCTCTGAGTGTATCTTACCTGTGCTCAGGTGACCTCTGACTGTATCTTACCTGTGCTCAGGTGACCTCTCTGAGTGTATCTTACCTGAGCTCAGGTGACCTCTCTGACTGTATCTTACCTGTGCTCAGGTGACCTCTCTGAGTGTATCTTACATGTGCTCAGGTGACCTCTCTGACTGTATCTTACCTGTGCTCAGGTGACCTCTCTGACTGTATCTTACCTGTGCTCAGGTGACCCCTCTGACTGTATCTTACCTGTGCTCAGGTGACCTCTGACTGTATCTTACCTGTGCTCAGGTGACCTCTGACTGTATCTTACCTGTGCTCAGGTGACCTCTCTGAGTGTATCTTACATGTGCTCAGGTGACCTCTCTGACTGTATCTTACCTGTGCTCAGGTGACCTCTCTGACTGTATCTTACCTGTGCTCAGGTGACCTCTGACTGTATCTTACCTGTGCTCAGGTGACCTCTGACTGTATCTTACCTGTGCTCAGGTGACCTCTCTGAGTGTATCTTACATGTGCTCAGGTGACCTCTCTGACTGTATCTTACCTGTGCTCAGGTGACCTCTCTGACTGTATCTTACCTGTGCTCAGGTGACCTCTCTGACTGTATCTTACCTGTGCTCAGGTGACCTCTCTGACTGTATCTTACCTGTGCTCAGGTGACCTCTGACTGTATCTTACCTGTGCTCAGGTGACCTCTGACTGTATCTTACCTGTGCTCAGGTGACCTCTGACTGTATCTTACCTGTGCTCAGGTGACCTCTCTGAGTGTATCTTACATGTGCTCAGGTGACCTCTCTGACTGTATCTTACCTGTGCTCAGGTGACCTCTCTGACTGTATCTTACCTGTGCTCAGGTGACCTCTCTGACTGTATCTTACATGTGCTCAGGTGACCTCTCTGACTGTATCTTACCTGTGCTCAGGTGACCTCTCTGACTGTATCTTACCTGTGCTCAGGTGACCCCTCTGACTGTATCTTACCTGTGCTCAGGTGACCTCTGACTGTATCTTACCTGTGCTCAGGTGACCTCTGAGTGTATCTTACCTGTGCTCAGGTGACCTCTCTGACTGTATCTTACCTGTGCTCAGGTGACCTCTCTGAGTGTATCTTGTCTGTGCTCAGGTGACCTCTCTGAGTGTATCTTACCTGTGCTCAGGTGACCTCTGACTGTATCTTACCTGTGCTCAGGTGACCTGAGTGTATCTTACCTGTGCTCAGGTGACCTCTGAGTGTATCTTACCTGTGCTCAGGTGACCCCTGACTGTATCTTACCTGTGCTCAGGTGACCTCTGACTGTATCTTACCTGTGCTCAGGTGACCTCTGACTGTATCTTACCTGTGCTCAGGTGACCTCTCTGACTGTATCTTACCTGTGCTCAGGTGACCTCTCTGAGTGTATCTTACCTGTGCTCAGGTGATCTCTCTGAGTGTATCTTACCTGTGCTCAGGTGACCTGAGTGTATCTTACCTGTGCTCAGGTGACCCCTGACTGTATCTTACCTGTGCTCAGGTGACCTCTCTGACTGTATCTTACCTGTGCTCAGGTGACCTCTGACTGTATCTTACCTGTGCTCAGGTGACCTCTGACTGTATCTTACCTGTGCTCAGGTGACCTCTGACTGTATCTTACCTGTGCTCAGGTGACCTCTCTGACTGTATCTTACCTGTGCTCAGGTGACCTCTCTGACTGTATCTTACCTGTGCTCAGGTGACCTCTCTGACTGTATCTTACCTGTGCTCAGGTGACCTCTAACTGTATCTTACCTGTGCTCAGGTGACCTCTGACTGTATCTTACCTGTGCTCAGGTGACCTCTCTGACTGTATCTTACCTGTGCTCAGGTGACCTCTCTGACTGTATCTTACCTGTGCTCAGGTGACCTCTCTGACTGTATCTTACCTGTGCTCAGGTGACCTCTAACTGTATCTTACCTGTGCTCAGGTGACCTCTGACTGTATCTTACCTGTGCTCAGGTGACCTCTCTGACTGTATCTTACCTGTGCTCAGGTGACCTCTCTGACTGTATCTTACCTGTGCTCAGGTGACCTCTGACTGTATCTTACCTGTGCTCAGGTGACCTCTGACTGTATCTTACCTGTGCTCAGGTGACCTCTCTGACTGTATCTTACCTGTGCTCAGGTGACCTCTCTGACTGTATCTTACCTGTGCTCAGGTGACCTCTGACTGTATCTTACCTGTGCTCAGGTGACCTCTGACTGTATCTTACATGTGCTCAGGTGATCTCTCTGACTGTATCTTACCTGTGCTCAGGTGACCTCTCTGACTGTATCTTACCTGTGCTCAGGTGACTTCTCTGAGTGTAACTTACCTGTGCTCAGGTGACCCCTGACTGTATCTTACCTGTGCTCAGGTGACCTCTGACTGTATCATACCTGTGCTCAGGTGACCCCTGACTGTATCATACCTGTGCTCAGGTGACCCCTGACTGTATCTTACATGTGCTCAGGTGACCTCTGACTGTATGTTACCTGTGCTCAGGTGACCTCTGACTGTATCTTACCTGTGCTCAGGTGACCTCTCTGAGTGTAACTTACCTGTGCTCAGGTGACCCCTGACTGTATCTTACCTGTGCTCAGGTGATCTCTCTGAGTGTAACTTATCTGTGCTCAGGTGACCTCTGACTGTATCTTACCTGTGCTCAGGTGACCTCTGACTGTATCATACCTGTGCTCAGGTGACCCCTGACTGTATCATACCTGTGCTCAGGTGACCCCTGACTGTATCTTACATGTGCTCAGGTGACCTCTGACTGTATGTTACCTGTGCTCAGGTGACCTCTGACTGTATCTTACCTGTGCTCAGGTGACCTCTCTGAGTGTAACTTACCTGTGCTCAGGTGACCCCTGACTGTATCTTACCTGTGCTCAGGTGATCTCTCTGAGTGTAACTTACCTGTGCTCAGGTGACCTCTGACTGTATCTTACCTGTGCTCAGGTGATCTCTCTGAGTGTAACTTATCTGTGCTCAGGTGACCCCTGACTGTATCTTACCTGTGCTCAGGTACGTTTCGGGCAGCAGAAGCGGTATCAGGACTGGTTCCAGAGACAGTACTTGTCCACAGCAGAGAGCCAATCACTGCGCTGCGATCTGATTCGTTACATCTGTGGTGTGGTCCATCCGTCCAATGAGGTGCTGAGCTCTGACATCCTGCCGCGCTGGGCCATCATTGGCTGGTTGCTCACCACCTGCACGGTAAGGGGCGGGGCCTCAGGCTGTCAATCTGAAGCTCAAAAATCAATAATCAATCAATCAATCACTGTTTTTGTGTGTCTCCAGTCGAACGTTGCCGCCTCCAACGCCAAGCTGGCGCTCTTCTATGATTGGCTGTTCTTCAACCCGGAGAAAGACAGCATCATGAACATAGGTGACTGACTGACACACACACACACACACACACACTTGTTAGTGTACTTGTGAGGCCTTAAACCATCCCATAATAACCAACACTAAACACTATGTTGTGTTTGTGTCTCAGAGCCAGCCATCTTAGTGATGCATCACTCCATGAAGCCTCATCCCGCCATCACTGCCACGCTGCTGGACTTCATGTGCCGGGTAACACACACACCTCACACACACCTCACACACACCTGAGACACACACCTGTGGGTCATTGCCTTCCATCATCCCTTGTCTCCTTTCCTCCTCAGATCATCCCTCACTTCTTCCCTCCATTGGAGTCTCAGGTCCGTCAGGGCGTCTTCAACTCGCTGACCTTCATCATGGAGAAGAGAGTGCTGGCGTATGTACACACACACACACACACACACACACACTCCATATCCTCTCTGTCCTCTCTCCCCTCTGTCTGTGACTGATAATTGATCGTCTCCTGTCCTTCCTGTCTGTCAGTCACCTCGCTCCACTCTTTGATAACCCAAAATTGGACCGAGAGCTGCGATCGATGCTCCGAGAGCGTTTCCCTGAGTTCTGCAGCGCACCTTCGCCCCCGACTGAAGGTAACCATCAGTATGTCTGTGACCGGTCTGACTTCCTGCCTGACTTCAGTCAATTTTATTTATAAAGCCCAATATCACAAATCACAATTTGCCTCACAGGGCTTTACAGCATACGACATCCCTCTGTCCTTTGGACCCTCACACTTCCTGTCTGACTTCCTATCTGTGTCTCTCCGAGTTAACAAAACATGCCAATAGCATAGAATGTTAGTGAGTTAACTTGCTAACTACATAGGCTATTCTAACAAGTAAATGTGACCTGTGTGTGTGTGTGTGTGTATGTGTATGTGTGTGTGTCCTGCAGTCAAAATGGAGGAGGTTGTTTCCTTGGAGTTGGACAACCATGTGTTGGACAAGGAGGAGGGTTGCTATGACAACACAGAGGCCGCCTTCAGCGACGACGAGGAGGAGGTCAACAACAAAGGTGAGAGGAGATGCGACCGGTTTAAACTTGCTTTAAATTTCAGATGTGAAAGTCATGGTGCTGTCACTGACCAATCACTGTGCAGGAAAGAAGAGGGAGTTCAGGTTCCATCCAATCAAAGAGGCTGTGGTTGAGGAACCCGCTGACATCACACCCTGGCTCGACCAATTAGACGACACCATGAAGGAGAAAGTCCAGCAGCTGCAGAAGACCAGGTGAGACCCCACAGTCCACCTTCAGGTCCTCAGATCACAGTAACTCATCATTAATCTGTGAAACAAAATGTCTCCTCAGTGACACCGAGACTCAGTGTGAGGTCATGCAGGAGATCGTGGACCTGATCCTGGAGGTGAGTGTCCCCTGTTCGGTCTCTACTGGACTCTACTGGGTTTGACTGAACTCTATGCTAACAAGTAACCAATACACTAGAATATTAGCGAGTTAGCTTGGAAACTACCAAGCTAACTTGCTAACATTCTAGCTTATTGGCATATTGACTTGTTAGCATAGCCTATCTAATTAGCAAGCTAACTCGCAAACATTTTACTCTATTGGCACATTGACTCGTTAGCATAGCCTACCTAGTTAAGCTAATGTTAGCATGTTGTGTTGCAGGAGGACTTTGACACGGAGCAGATGTCTGCTCTGGCGTCCTGTCTGGCGGAGCTGTTTAAAGATCACTTCAGAGGAGATGTGCTGCCGGAAGAGATCACTGAGGAGTAAGAGCAACTGATCAATAAGCTTATTGATTAGAGACCCCAGAAACAGGATCCACCATCATCTGTCCTTCTGTCTGTCCCTCAGGTCCCTGGAGGAGTCGGTGTCCAAACCGGTCTGCCTGGTCTTCAGGAACCTGGTCACCATGCAGGAGGACAACAGCGGCTTCTCAGTGCTGCTCGACATGTTGGCAGAGTTCTACCAGAAACAGCCCAAGATCGGATATCACCTGCTGTACTACCTCAAAGCCAGGTGAGGGCGCCAACACACCTGCTGTCTCCCAGACATGACGTCCAACGGCATGAGAGGAGGAGTGTTAACGTGTGTGTGTGTGTGTGTGTGTGTGTGTGCAGTAAAGCGGCGAACGGGAAGATGATGCTGTACGAGTCCTTCGCTCAGGCGACGGCGCTCGGCGACCTGCACACCTGTCTGATGATGGACATGAAGGCGTGCCAGGAGGACGACGTCCGGCTGCTCTGCTACCTCACTCCCTCCATCTACTCTGAGGTACACACACACACACACACACACCCTGCCGTCACGTGTCAAGGTCACCCCGTGTGTCGAGGTCAGGGGGCGTGTCTTCGGTTGTTTGTTTGTTGTTTATACATCCATCCAGTTTCATCCACTTACCCGAGTTCAGGTCTCGGGGGCAGCAGATTGAGCAAAGTCCTCCAGACGTCCCTCTCCTCATCAACACTCTCCAGCTCCTCCTGGAGGACCCCGAGGTGTTCCTAGACCAGATGAGATCTATAATCCCTCCAGTGTGTTCTGGGTCTGCCCCGGGGCCTCCTACCAGCTGGACCAGGAGGATCCTAGCCTCACCACCAGACAATCAGAGATCTCCGCCTTCTGATAGTCTGGGGACACTCCTTTCTAAAGTGTGTTTAACACACCGGTGAAAACGGCCGGCAACAAAGCAACGCCTCTTGCATTTTTGAAAAGGACACGCCTTCTCGGAAATGTGCACTCCCCCTTTTCTTGTCCGCAAGGAAACAAACACACAGAGAGCTTGAAAATGGATGCCGAGAGATTTAACTCCGTTTTATCAAACGTGTGCTCATACGTAAAGAAAATATTTTTTCCAGCGGATGTCTTAGTTACAACATGATTGAGCTAACTGGAGTAGTTTCATGTCGTATCCAACAACGGGAGGCTTTTAACAGATGACGTCCTGATGTTAGCTTTGCTGCTGCTGTTAGCTGTCCCTGTCAGCTGCAGCCAATGATGCTTTCTAGACATCGTGATTTCCCAAAACTGAATAAATACCACACATAGCAACACAAAACTGCTTTGCTAGCTTAATCATGTTGTAACTAAGATATCCGCTGGAAAAAAATTTTTTTTCACGGACCGTTTAATGAGTTATTACCTATTACAGACACTGCTAATGGCTAAGAAATAGTAATGTTTGTTCAATCATTGTGTTTATAGACTTTACAAACATCAGATTAGTCCAAATGGTGATACAGTGATGTAAAAAATGTGATATATAGGCTATATATATATATATATATATATATATATATATATATATATATATATATAGCCTATATATCACATTTGCTGGTTTTTTACCCAGAAGTATTTGTAAACAACAAGGCGATTCCCTCTATAGTCCGGCCGGACGGATGAGTCATGGCCTTGTAAAAGATTATGTTTGTTTCTTTTAGTTGGTGAGAATGTGTCGCCGCAAACGCGACAAACATCCACTAACTTTGACTGAGTTTTCTGCGAGCATGGCTGAGCCATTTTGTACCGCTACACATGTTTCTAGTGGGACTATGTTTATGAGCACAAGAGTTCAGCGAGCCACCGAAGGACCGTCCTGCAGATTTACTATTGATTCTGCAACGTAGGGAGTTTTTTAAACTCTGAAATTGTATCCGCCCATCTAAACAGAAAATCAGGGAGAAAGTCATCAGTCTAAAGACTGACTTGTGAGTCTAGGAGGATCCTGATCAGATGTTGAACCACCTCAACATGAAGGAGCAGCAGCTCTACTCCGAGCTCCCTCCAGATGTCTGACTCCTCCCCCTATCTCTAAGGCTGAGCCCAGACACCCTACAGAGGAAACTCATTTCAGACGCTTGTATCTGTGACCTCATTCTTTCAGTCACTACCCAGAGCTCATGACCATAGGTGAGGGTTGGGACGGAGATGGACCAGGAAATCAAAGCTTTGCCTTCTGGTTCAGCTCCCTCTGAACCACGACGGTCTAGTGCAGCGCCTGCATCACTGCAGAAGCCGCACCGACCCGCTGATTCATGTCACGCTCCATTCTACCCTCACTGTGAACAAGACTCGTGAATTCCTTCTCTTGGGGCAGTAACTCTCTCCCAACCCAGAGGGAACAATTCACTGGTTTCTGGCAGAAAACCATGACCTCAGATTTGGAGGTGCTGACTGTCATCCCGACCGCCCCAGGTCATGCTGGAGGTCACGGTGTGATGAAGCCAACAGAACCACATCATCTGCAAAAAGCAGAGATTCAACTCTGAGGTCCTCAAACTGGACCCCTTCCTCCCCCGGCTGCACCTTGAGATCCTGTCCATTAATATCACAAACAGGATCGGTGACAAGGGACGACCTTGGCGGAGGCCACACCCACAGAATACGTGTTTGACTTTACACCAAGTATGTGACGCAGCTCTCACTGTGGTCACTTTGTTTATATTAAAGATATTTGTTTTGTTTATTTTCAGTTTCCAGACGAGACGTTAAGAAGCGGTGAGCTGCTCAACATGATCGTCGCTGTCATCGACTCCACACAGGTAACTGACCACCAGACTCACCTGACTCACCTGTTCACTGACCAGGATGTAATCTCTGTCCCTCTGTCCCTCTGTCTGTCCCTCTGTCTCCAGCTGCAGGAGCTGATGTGTCACGTGATGATGGGGAACCTGGTGATGTTCAGGAAAGACTCGGTCCTCAACATCCTCAGTGAGACACACACACACACTGACACAGTGTTTGGATAGCAGTGGACACTCTGTCCTCATGTCTCCTTGTCTTGTGTGTCCACAGTTCAGTCCCTGGACTGGGAGACTTTTGAGCAGTACAGCACCTGGCAGCTGTTCCTGGCTCACAGTATTCCTCTGGAAACCATCATCCCCATCCTGCAGCACCTCAAATACAAAGGTGAGCCACGTCACATGATCCAGGAGACGTCTGCTGTCCTCCGTTCTGTTGTCCTCACTCTGTCCTGTCCCCCTGCAGAACATCCAGAGGCCTTGTCCTGTCTGCTGCTGCAGCTCCGCAGAGAGAAGTACGACACACCAGCACACACTCAGGATGTGTCCTCAGGCGTCTCTCTGTCCCAGATAACGTCTCTGTCCCTCTGTGTGTCCCCAGGCCCAGTGAGGAGATGGTGAAGATGGTCTTGAGTCGTCCCTGTCATCCCGAGGACCAGTTCACCACCAGCATCCTGAGACACTGGGCGTCCAAGTACGACGACACGCTGGGAGAACACATCAAGGCCCAGCTGATCAAGAACAACAACCAGCCCCGCAAGAGACAGAGGTGGGGACAGGGGACACATGGGGGACACAAGAGACAGAGGTGGGGACAGGGGACACATGGGGGACACAAGAGACAGAGGTGGGGACAGGGGACACATGGGGGACACAAGAGACAGAGGTGGGGACAGGGGACACATGGGGGACACAAGAGACAGAGGTGGGGATGGGGCGGAGGGAGGACACATGGAGGTGGACTGACCTGTGTCTGTCCCCAGTCTCCGCAGCTCCAGCAGTAAACTGGCTCAGCTGACCCTGGAACAGATCCTGGAGCACATGGACAACCTGAGACTGAGTCTGAGCAACACCAAGAACAACTGTGAGGACACACACACACACACACCCACACACACACACACACACACACACAAACAAACAAATGATTATTGACAGCTGATTGGTTGTCTCTGTCAGTCTTCACTCAGACCCCGATCCTTCAGGCACTGCAGCACGTACAGGCGAGCTGTGACGAAGCACACAAGATGAGGTATGCACACACACATACACACACACACACACACACACACACACACACACTGGAGAATGACATCACACCAGGTGCTGTTGACATCACTTTCTCCTCCTGCAGGTTCAGCGACCTGTTCGCCCTGGCGGAGGAGTACGAGGACTCTCAGTCGAAGCCTCCCAAGTCTCGCCGTAAGGCTCCGGCTTCCTCACCACGCTCCAGGAAGGGAGCGGCTCCGCCCACCAACAACGAGGAGGAGAGTGCTTCCAGCAGCGCCTCGGTACGTAGGCTCTGCCCCACAGGTTCAATCCCCCACTGCAATCTGGGTCCTCTGGTAGATGGCGCCTGCTACTATTGCTGATAGTTGAGACAACAGACAAGAAGTAAGGAGGTATGACATTACATGTCGTCATGTTGTGTCCATGGTAACAGGATGTCTTGTGTCTTTCAGGAGGAGGAGGACTCGAAGCCCAAAGCGCCGAAGAGGAAGAGGAAAGGCTCGTCAGCGGTCGGCTCCGACAGCGACTGACGGAACCCTCTGACCAATCACATGCCAGCTACGCCACAGGGACCGTCAGCCAACCAGCCGCTCTGACACTGGAAGAGGCCCCGCCCCCTTCCGATTACACACACTGACTGCTGCCATGGGAGGAGCGGGGCTCTGAGGCGCCACAGACTTTGAAATCCATGTGATGAACGGACTGTTGCTGTTTCCATGGAGATGAGGACTGACTGAGCTCAGGGTCACATGTCACGGTGTGGTTACTCTCCCATGATGCACCACGAACTCTGGAACAGTGACTGATTTTAATACACGATGATGATGATGATGATGATGATGTTGATGATGTTGATGACGAGTGTGGTTGTTTGTTGTACTTCCTGTTCGCTTTATGTCGGGGGGGGGGGGGGGGGGGATTTTGGACTTCCTGCTGTTTTTAGCAGCCACTTCCTGTTTGTCTCGCTGCAGTAAAATCAGTTCATAATGTTTCATGGTGTCACCTGTCCATCACTGTGGGGGGCGGGGCTTGTCCATCAGTGTGTGTGTGTGGGGGGGGTTGAAACAGAGAAATCCAAGTAGACACATGGAGTCCCTCAGGGACACGTCCTCGGTCCTCTGATCTTTGTAATAAAATATATATGGAGGAGAGACAGAGGGACACATGGAGGACAGGTGGGGACACATGGAGGACAGTTTGGGGACACTTAGTTTTCATTAAGGCTGACAGACTAGAATATTAGCAGGTTAGCATGTTAACTGAGGTTATGCTAACAAGTTAATGTTCAGATTTCTGATGCAGATGTGAAGAACATGTTAATATTCATGTTGAAGTCTGGTGAATGAATGAATGTGTGTTTGTCAGATTAAAGGAAGAATCCTCAAACGGTCTAATTTGAAGGACGCTCTGTCATCAACCCGCCAAAGGACTTTCAATGTCAAGGATCCTTCTGAGTTTCACGAAGAACTGAGTCCTTCTTTCTGATAAACTTCTCCTGACACGTGTTTAAAATTGTCCAACAACATTAGAGTGTTGAATTGATCACAGGACCTGTAACCACCTCAGTCTGCTGAGGGTTAATGACACACACCTGGGGACACTCTGATTGGCTGCAGGTCACTGATCACTCTGATTGGCTCCACCTGCTGCAGCAGCTCACATAAACCCTCAGACCTGAAACACACTGCTGCAGACCAGGTGAGATACCCACAGGTAAGAAGACTCCACTGATCAGACATGGCATTTTTCCTTTAAAAGCTTTTGGGTTTGTTTATTATATGTTTTTATGAAAAATTACATTTATTTTTTAAGAAAACATGTCTCGTGTTTTTTTGTTTGCTTTTTGTTTAGTAATTAAAAAAACAAACTTCTTTTTAAGAATTGGCTTTTTTTTTAATTGAAAAATTTTTGGTCATTTTTTTAAGAAGACTTATTTCTTTAAAGATTTTTTTCCATAAAGTTTTAGTTCTTTAAAAACTTTTAGCAATTTTTTTTCCCCTGCACTTTGTAAAGAAAACAGCGGTCCCCAACAGATGAACCTGTCTGTTTTCTTACAGCTCCTCCTCGTCTTCATCATGTCAGCATTTAAATCCAGCTCATCTCTGCGGTCTCTGGTTCTGACTCCTCAGCAGACCCCGACCTTCCTCATCCCCTCCCGCAGTCCGCTCCTCTTCCTCTCCCCACGGCTCCAGCGGACATCCCCGGACCGGACCGGACTGCTGTCTGACCAGGATGACGACAGTCCAGGAGCTGAGCCCCCACTCAGCCCTGTGGCGTCACCCCGCTTCCTGCTCCGCCTGCCACGGGTCAGATCTCCCCGCCATGCCATCTCCACTGCGTCTGCAGAGGACGCAGACACAGACCTGACTACGCGTGCAGCCATGTCACTGCCGCATGTCAGGAAGGTGACCACGCCCTACGGCTTCCGCGCTGTCCTGGCAACGAGCCCATGCACCCGCCGGCGGGAGTCGCTGTTTCACCGGAACAACCCGGTGATGGTGATGGTCACTGACACTGACCCCCAGGACCTGGCGGACCCCCCTCCTCCTCCTGCACATCCCGGCAGGTCCCCGGTGCGTTCGCGGCCCATCAGAGCGCTCGGTCTGCAGGTGATTAAGGAGCTGAAGAGACCTGCAGCCGCCCTGAAGGCTCTGAGTCCCGCCACCAGGAGGACACGCCCTCTTTAATGTCACATGGTCTCTTTATTTGTACATTTTATAACTTAATGTTTCAATAAAACTCTTTTAAAGACCAGTTTCCGTGGTAACTGAACAACTTCAAAACGTACACTCTGAAGTAGCCATGACGTCACAAATGATTGAAGGTCCACAGATATTCATACAGACAAAGGGCCTTTAATATGTTTTATTTATTTTTTAAGCTACATTTGTGAATAAAATGTTTTTGCCAGAGTAATTTACTAAATTTCTGTCTTTTTTATTAAATATTCTGGGGAATATTTAGCGTGAAATAGAAGAAGTCGTTAACGTTAAAGTGACGCAATGACGCACAGCCGGATATGTAGTTTTACTCAGAAGCATCTCATAGTTGTGGCGGGTAAGTGTGTCTCCGCCAAGAGTTTTGCCGTTAAACCGTTACACTAAAACCACCGGTACCGGGCCGGCAGTGTGACTGTTGGACCAGAGAGTGAGAGGCCGGACCGGCTCACTGGGACATCGGCTCGGGCTGTAGTCCGTCTGTTGTCATGCTACCGGCAGACAGAGAGTTGTTAGCATGCTAGCTGGAGGAGAGCAGACAGCAGCAGCCTGATACCGTTTACTGGACTGAACACACGGTAACTCCGGTCTGAGCTGACGGTGAGGAGCTAACTGTTAAGAGACAGAAGCTAACTGCTGAGAGACAGAAGCTAACTGCTAAGAGATAGACGCTAACTCTAATAGACAGAAGCTAACTGCTAAGAGATAGACGCTAACTGCTAAGAGATAGACGCTAACTCTAATAGACAGAAGCTAACTGCTAGTAGATAGACGCTAACTGCTAAGAGATAGACGCTAACTCTAATAGACAGAAGCTAACTGCTAGGAGATAGACGCTAACTGCTGAGAGATAGAAGCTAACTGCTAAGAGATAGACGCTAACTGCTGAGAGATAGAAGCTAACTGCTAAGAGATAGACGCTAACTGCTAAGAGATAGACGCTAACTCTAATAGACAGAAGCTAACTGCTAGGAGATAGACGCTAACTGCTGAGAGATAGAAGCTAACTGTTAAGAGATAGAAGCTAACTGCTAAGAGATAGACGCTAACTGCTGGGAGATAGACGCTAACTGCTGAGAGACAGAAGCTAACTGCTAAGAGATAGACGCTAACTCTAACAGACAGAAGCTAACTGCTACGAGATAGACGCTAACTGCTAAGAGATAGACACTAACTGCTAAGAGATAGACGCTAACTGCTGAGAGACAGAAGCTAACTGCTGGGAGATAGACGCTAACTGCTGAGAGACAGAAGCTAACTGCTAAGAGATAGAAGCTAACTGCTGAGAGACAGAAGCTAACTGCTAAGAGATAGACGCTAACTGCTGAGAGACAGAAGCTAACTGCTGGGAGATAGACGCTAACTGCTAAGAGATAGACGCTAACTCTAATAGACAGAAGCTAACCGCTAAGAGATAGAAGCTAACTGCTGAGAGACAGAAGCTAACTGCTAAGAGATAGAAGCTAACTGCTGAGAGATAGAAGCTAACTCTAACAGACAGAAATTATCTGCTGATATACAGAAGCTAACTGCTAAGAGATAGAAGCTTACTGCTAAGAAATAGAAGCTGTCTCTTAAAGACAGAAGCTAACTGCTGAAAGACAGAAGCTAACTGTTAAGAGACAGAAGCTAACTGCTAAGAGATAGAAGCTAATTGCTAAGAGATAGAAGCTATCTCTTAAAGACAGAAGCTAACTGTTGAAAGACAGAAGCTAACTGTTAAGAGACAGAAGCAAACTGCTAAGAGACAGAAGCTAACTGCCAAGAGACAGAAACTGGCTGCTAATAGACAGAAGCTAACTCTAACAGACAGGAGCTAACTGCTGACAGGCAGAGGCTAACTGCCATGCATTCTACAGCGTTCTAATGAACGTGATATCACAAGTATGCCTTGAGAAAATTTCCTTAAAATCCAACGTCCATTTGACCCAAGAATGATCTGGTTAGAATAAGGTGATTAAAGGTCAGAGATCACTGTGACCTTGCATCCATTCCATTCTCATAAACAGGATATGTTAACACCATGACAGGATTTCTTAGATTTAGGCACAAACATTCACTTTGAGTCAACGACGATGTGATTTGAATTTGGAGGTCAAAGGTCAGAGGTCACTGTGACCTTGCATCCCTGGCATTCTCATGAATGTGGTATCAGAAGAACGCCAGGTGGGAAGTTCTTTAAAATATGGCACAAATGTTCACAGTGTGACCTCACTAATGGATAAACTTGATTGGCTTATCATGTTAATGACATGCAATGATGTCACTGTTTCAGAGGTCATGTTTCTCCAGAATGAGCTCCACCCGCAAACGCTTCAAACTCACCCCGTCCAAATCCCAACCCCCCGCCGCCGCAGCCACTGCCCGGAGCATCAGACCGCCACACTCCAGTCCTCAGCTCAGCTCCCATGATGCTTTGCTGCTGCCGTTTCCTCCTGCAGGGGGCGGCGCTCAGGAGGAGGAAGAGGAGGGGTACCTGCTTGTGGAGGAAGACACCACCGACTCCAGCCTCATCATCACCATGGGTAACACACACACACACACACACACACAGTGACAGTAGGCGTGTTGCTGTGGTAACGTAAAAAGTGTCACATTGTGGTAACGTCATGTTGATGAAAATAATCCTCTCATCTGTGTGTCAGACGACAGTCACGTGGAGGGGAAGGCAGCGAGGAGGAGGGCAATGAGGAAGAGGAAGAAGAAGCTGACAGAGGAGGAAGAGGAGGAGAGGGGCAGAGCCTCAGAGAGCGAGGAGGAGGAGGATGAAGAGGCGGAGGTAGAGGTGGAGATCGACAGGCAGCTTGACCAGTCACTGGAGACCAAGTCCAAACAGCACAACTTGACCACGGTCAATGTCCGCAACATCATCCACGTGAGTTCATCCAGTCACACCTGAGTTCACCCAGTCACACCTGAGTTCATCCAGTCACACCTGAGTTCACCCAGTCACACCTGAGTTCATCCAGTCACACCTGAGTTCACCCAGTCACACCTGAGTTCATCCAGTCACACCTGAGTTTATCCAGTCACACCTGAGTTCACCCAGTCACACCTGAGTTCATCCAGTCACACCTGAGTTCACCCAGTCACACCTGAGTTCACCCAGTCACACCTGAGTTCAACCAGTCACAACACACCTGACGAGTTAACTAAAACATTCTGACCAACAGGAAGTGATCACCAACGAACATGTGGTGGCCATGATGAAAGCTGCCATCAATGAGACCGAGGCCGTCCCTCCATTTGTGAGTCCTTTTGTTTGACTGTCGTCCAATCACATTAAACGCTTTGACCTCGTTAACCTGATAATTAAGCTGTGTTTTTTATTTTGTCTCCAGGAGCTGAAAATGACTCGATCCAAGTTTAAAGAGGTCGTGGAGAAAGGAGTGGTGAGACACCTCTGTCTGTTTCTGACTCTCTGTCTGTCTGTTTCTGACTCTCTGTCTGTCTGTTTCTGACTCTGTCTGTCTGTTTCTGACTCTCTGTCTGTTTCTGACTGTCTGTTTCAGACTCTCTGTCTGTCTGTTTCTGACTCTCTGTCTGTCTGTTTCTGACTCTGTCTGTTTCTGACTCTGTCTTTCAGACTGTCTGTCTGTTTCAGACTCTGTCTGTCCGTTTCTGACTCTGTCTGTTTCTGACTCTGTCTTTCACACTGTCTGTCTGTTTCAGACTCTTTGTCTGTCTGTTTCTGACTCTGTTTCAGACTCTCTGTCTGTCTGTTTCTGACTCTCTGTCTATCTGTTTCAGATTCTGTCTGTCTGTTTCTGACTCTGTCTGTTTCTGACTCTGTCTTTCAGACTGTCTGTCTGTTTCAGACTCTGTCTGTCTGTTTCTGACTCTGTCTGTTTCTGACTCTGTCTTTCAGACTGTCTGTCTGTTTCAGACTCTTTGTCTGTCTGTTTCTGACTCTGTTTCAGACTCTGTCTGTCTGTTTCTGACTCTCTGTCTGTCTGTTTCTGACTCTGTCTGTTTCAGACTCTGTCTTTCAGACTCTCTGTCTGTCTGTTTCTGACTCTGTCTGTCTGTTTCTGACTCTCTGTCTGTCTGTTTCTGACTCTGTCTGTTTCAGACTCTGTCTGTCTGTTTCTGACTCTCTGTCTGTTTCTGACTGTCTGTTTCAGACTCTCTGTCTGTCTGTTTCTGACTCTCTGTCTGTTTGTTTCTGACTCTGTCTGTTTCTGACTCTGTCTTTCAGACTCTCTGTCTGTTTCAGACTCTCTGTCTGTCTGTTTCTGACTCTCTGTCTATCTGTTTCAGACTCTCTGTCTGTCTGTTTCTGACTCTGTCTGTTTCTGACTCTGTCTTTCAGACTGTCTGTCTGTTTCAGACTCTTTGTCTGTTTCTGTCTCTGTTTCAGACTCTCTGTCTGTTTCTGACTCTCTGTCTGTTTCAGACTCTGTCTGTTTCAGACTCTGTCTTTCAGACTCTCTGTCTGTCTGTTTCTGACTCTCTGTCTGTCTGTTTCTGACTCTCTGTCTGTCTGTTTCTGACTCTGTCTGTTTCTGACTCTGTCTTTCTGACTCTCTGTCTGTCTGTTTCAGACTGTCTGTCTGTTTCTGACTCTGTCTGTTTCTGACTCTTTGTCTGTTTCAGACTCTCTGTCTGTCTGTTTCTGACTCTGTCTGTTTCTGACTCTGTCTGTTTCAGACTCTCTGTCTGTCTGTTTCAGACTTTCTGTCTGTCTGTTTCTGACTCTCTGTCTGTCTGTTTCTGACTCTGTCTGTTTCTGACTCTGTCTGTTTCTGACTCTCTGTCTGTTTCAGACTCTCTGTCTGTCTGTTTCTGACTCTGTCTGTTTCTCACTCTGTCTGTTTCTGACTCTGTCTCTCAGGTGATTCCAGCCTGGAACATTTCTCCCATAAAGAAGACAAGTGACGTCAACAAGGTCAAAGTTCAACCAACAAAGTTTTCACTCTGATCAGATTTAAACTGACACGTTTGAGTTAAACCTCTGTCCGTCTGTCTCTGTCCGTCTGTCTCCGTCCGTCTGTCTCCAGGCTCCTCAGTTTGTGGACATCCCTCTGGCTGAGGAAGACTCCTCTGATGAAGAGTACCGTCCTGATGAGGAAGAGGAGGATGAGACGGCTGAAGATGTGAGGCTGTGCTTTGATTGGCTGCTGCCGCACAGTGTCATACTGATGATCGATTACTCATTGATTGATTGATTGATTGATTGGTTGATGTGTGCAGACGTTCCAGGAGAGCGACATGGAGAGCACGGCGTCGTCCCCCAGAGGAAGTCGTGTGAGCAGAGTGGACGATGACAGCTGCAGCCCCTGGCAGGTAACCTATGCAAACACCTGTTTCATTAAGCCCCGCCTCCTCTCTGTCCTGGTTGGTGATGACACAGACGTAGAGAAAGCTGTTACAGTTCCCCTCCTCCCCCCCGTCAGACTTCTCGGAGCAGCTTTAGGCGTTTGAGAGCGAGGCCTGTCTCTATGGGACCTCCCCCTCCTCCCAAAGCCCCACCCCCTAGAGCGGCGACTGACAGCACCTTCCTGGAGAAGCTTCACGCTGTGGAGGAGGAGCTAGCTGTGTGCATGGAGCCCTACCAGGTAACACTCCAACCATCACAGAACTTACTATTGATTGTTGTTGTCTCTCTTTCTGTTTCTGACTATATCTGTGTCTGTCTGTCTGTCTCTGTCTCTGTCTGACTGACTCTGTATGTCTCTGTCTCTGTCTGACTGACTCTGTATGTCTCTGTCTGACTGACTCTGTATGTCTCTGTCTCTGTCTCTGTCTGACTGACTCTGTATGTCTCTGTCTCTGTCTCTGTCTGACTGACTCTGTATGTCTCTGTCTGACTGACTCTGTCTGACTGACTCTGTATGTCTCTGTCTGACTGACTCTGTATGTCTCTGTCTCTGTCTCTGTCTGACTCTGTATGTCTCTGTCTCTGTCTGACTCTGTCTGTCTCTGTCTCTGTCTGACTCTGTATGTCTCTGTCTCTGTCTGACTCTGTATGTCTCTGTCTCTGTCTGACTGACTCTGTATGTCTCTGTCTCTGTCTCTGTCTGACTCTGTATGTCTCTGTCTCTGTCTGACTCTGTCTGTCTCTGTCTCTGTCTGACTCTGTATGTCTCTGTCTGACTGACTCTGTATGTCTCTGTCTCTGTCTCTGTCTGACTGACTCTGTATGTCTCTGTCTCTGTCTGACTCTGTATGTCTCTGTCTCTGTCTGACTCTGTATGTCTCTGTCTGACTGACTCTGTATGTCTCTGTCTGACTGACTCTGTATGTCTCTGTCTCTGTCTGACTCTGTATGTCTCTGTCTCTGTCTGACTCTGTATGTCTCTGTCTGACTGACTCTGTCTGTCTCTGTCTCTGTCTGACTGACTCTGTATGTCTCTGTCTCTGTCTCTGTCTGACTCTGTATGTCTCTGTCTCTGTCTCTGACTGACTCTGTATGTCTCTGTCTCTGTCTGACTGACTCTGTATGTCTCTGTCTCTGTCTGACTGACTCTGTATGTCTCTGTCTCTGTCTGACTCTGTCTGTCTCTGTCTGACTGACTCTGTATGTCTCTGTCTCTGTCTGACTCTGTATGTCTCTGTCTCTGTCTCTGTCTGACTCTGTATGTCTCTGTCTCTGTCTGACTGACTCTGTATGTCTCTGTCTCTGTCTGACTGACTCTGTATGTCTCTGTCTCTGACTGACTCTGTATGTCTCTGTCTCTGTCTGACTGACTCTGTATGTCTCTGTCTCTGTCTCTGACTGACTCTGTATGTCTCTGTCTCTGTCTGACTGACTCTGTATGTCTCTGTCTCTGACTGACTCTGTATGTCTCTGTCTCTGTCTGACTGACTCTGTATGTCTCTGTCTCTGTCTCTGACTGACTCTGTATGTCTCTGTCTCTGTCTGACTCTGTATGTCTCTGTCTCTGTCTCTGACTCTGTATGTCTCTGTCTGACTCTGTATGTCTCTGTCTCTGACTCTGTATGTCTCTGTCTGACTCTGTATGTCTCTGTCTGTCTCTGACTCTGTATGTCTCTGTCTGACTCTGTATGTCTCTGTCTCTGTCTGACTGACTCTGTATGTCTCTGTCTCTGACTGACTCTGTATGTCTCTGTCTCTGTCTGACTGACTCTGTATGTCTCTGTCTCTGACTGACTCTGTATGTCTCTGTCTCTGTCTGACTCTGTATGTCTCTGTCTCTGTCTCTGACTCTGTATGTCTCTGTCTGACTCTGTATGTCTCTGTCTCTGTCTCTGACTCTGTATGTCTCTGTCTGTCTCTGACTCTGTATGTCTCTGTCTCTGTCTGACTCTGTATGTCTCTGTCTGACTCTGTATGTCTCTGTCTGTCTCTGACTCTGTATGTCTCTGTCTCTGTCTGACTCTGTATGTCTCTGTCTGACTCTGTATGTCTCTGTCTCTGTCTGACTCTGTATGTCTCTGTCTCTGTCTGACTGACTCTGTATGTCTCTGTCTCTGTCTGACTCTGTATGTCTCTGTCTCTGTCTGACTCTGTATGTCTCTGTCTCTGTCTGACTGACTCTGTATGTCTCTGTCTCTGTCTGACTGACTCTGTATGTCTCTGTCTCTGTCTCTGTCTGACTCTGTATGTCTCTGTCTGACTGACTCTGTATGTCTCTGTCTCTGTCTCTGTCTGACTCTGTCTGTCTTTGTCTGACTGACTCTGTATGTCTCTGTCTCTGTCTCTGACTGACTCTGTATGTCTCTGTCTCTGTCTCTGACTGACTCTGTATGTCTCTGTCTCTGTCTGACTGACTCTGTATGTCTCTGTCTCTGTCTCTGTCTGACTCTGTCTGTCTTTGTCTGACTGACTCTGTATGTCTCTGTCTCTGTCTGACTCTGTATGTCTCTGTCTCTGTCTCTGTCTGACTGACTCTGTATGTCTCTGTCTCTGTCTGACTGACTCTGTATGTCTCTGTCTCTGTCTGACTGACTCTGTATGTCTCTGTCTCTGTCTCTGTCTGACTGACTCTGTATGTCTCTGTCTCTGTCTCTGTCTGACTCTGTCTGTCTTTGTCTGACTGACTCTGTATGTCTCTGTCTCTGTCTCTGTCTGACTCTGTATGTCTCTGTCTCTGTCTGACTGACTCTGTATGTCTCTGTCTCTGTCTCTGTCTGACTCTGTATGTCTCTGTCTGACTGACTCTGTATGTCTCTGTCTCTGTCTCTGTCTGACTCTGTATGTCTCTGTCTCTGTCTGACTGACTCTGTATGTCTCTGTCTCTGTCTCTGACTGACTCTGTATGTCTCTGTCTCTGTCTCTGTCTGACTCTGTCTGTCTTTGTCTGACTGACTCTGTATGTCTCTGTCTCTGTCTCTGACTGACTCTGTATGTCTCTGTCTCTGTCTCTGTCTGACTCTGTCTGTCTTTGTCTGACTGACTCTGTATGTCTCTGTCTCTGTCTCTGACTGACTCTGTATGTCTCTGTCTCTGTCTCTGACTGACTCTGTATGTCTCTGTCTCTGTCTCTGACTGACTCTGTATGTCTCTGACTGACTCTGTATGTCTCTGTCTGACTCTGTATGTCTCTGTCTGACTCTGTCTGTCTTTGTCTGACTGACTCTGTATGTCTCTGTCTGACTCTGTATGTCTCTGTCTCTGACTGACTCTGTATGTCTCTGTCTCTGACTGACTCTGTATGTCTCTGACTGACTCTGTATGTCTCTGTCTGACTCTGTATGTCTCTGTCTGACTCTGTATGTCTCTGTCTCTGACTGACTCTGTATGTCTCTGTCTCTGTCTCTGACTGACTCTGTATGTCTCTGACTGACTCTGTATGTCTCTGTCTGACTCTGTATGTCTCTGTCTGACTCTGTATGTCTCTGTCTCTGTCTGACTGACTTTGTATGTCTCTGTCTCTGACTGACTCTGTATGTCTCTGTCTGACTGACTCTGTATGTCTCTGTCTCTGTCTGACTCTGTATGTCTCTGTCTCTGTCTGACTGACTCTGTATGTCTCTGTCTCTGTCTGACTGACTCTGTATGTCTCTGTCTCTGTCTGACTGACTCTGTATGTCTCTGTCTCTGTCTGACTCTGTATGTCTCTGTCTCTGTCTGACTGACTCTGTATGTCTCTGTCTCTGTCTCTGTCTGACTCTGTATGTCTCTGTCTCTGTCTGACTGACTCTGTATGTCTCTGTCTCTGTCTCTGTCTGACTCTGTATGTCTCTGTCTGACTGACTCTGTATGTCTCTGTCTCTGTCTCTGTCTGACTCTGTCTGTCTTTGTGTGACTGACTCTGTATGTCTCTGTCTCTGTCTGACTCTGTCTGTCTCTGTCTGACTGACTCTGTATGTCTCTGTCTCTGTCTCTGACTGACTCTGTATGTCTCTGTCTCTGTCTGACTCTGTATGTCTCTGTCTCTGTCTGACTGACTCTGTATGTCTCTGTCTCTGTCTGACTGACTCTGTATGTCTCTGTTTCTGTCTCTGTCTGACTCTGTATGTCTCTGTCTCTGTCTGACTGACTCTGTATGTCTCTGTCTCTGACTGACTCTGTATGTCTCTGTCTCTGTCTCTGACTGACTCTGTATGTCTCTGTCTCTGTCTGACTGACTCTGTATGTCTCTGTCTCTGTCTCTGACTGACTCTGTATGTCTCTGTCTCTGACTGACTCTGTATGTCTCTGTCTCTGTCTCTGACTGACTCTGTATGTCTCTGTCTCTGTCTGACTGACTCTGTATGTCTCTGTCTCTGTCTCTGTCTGACTCTGTCTGTCTCTGTCTCTGTCTCTGACTGACTCTGTATGTCTCTGTCTCTGTCTGACTGACTGTATGTCTCTGTCTCTGTCTCTGACTGACTCTGTATGTCTCTGTCTCTGTCTCTGACTGACTCTGTATGTCTCTGTCTCTGTCTGACTGACTCTGTATGTCTCTGTCTCTGTCTGACTGACTCTGTATGTCTCTGTCTCTGTCTCTGTCTGACTCTGTCTGTCTCTGTCTCTGTCTCTGACTGACTCTGTATGTCTCTGTCTCTGTCTCTGTCTGACTCTGTCTGTCTCTGTCTCTGTCTCTGACTGACTCTGTATGTCTCTGTCTCTGTCTCTGTCTGACTCTGTCTGTCTCTGTCTCTGTCTCTGACTGACTCTGTATGTCTCTGTCTCTGTCTCTGTCTGACTGACTCTGTATGTCTCTGTCTCTGTCTCTGTCTGACTGACTCTGTATGTCTCTGTCTCTGTCTCTGACTGACTCTGTATGTCTCTGTCTCTGTCTCTGACTGACTCTGTATGTCTCTGTCTCTGTCTCTGTCTGTCTGACTCTGTATGTCTCTGTCTCTGTCTCTGACTGACTCTGTATGTCTCTGTCTCTGTCTCTGTCTGACTCTGTATGTCTCTGTCTCTGTCTCTGTCTCTGACTGACTCTGTATGTCTCTGTCTCTGTCTCTGTCAATTTCAATTTCAATTTCAATAAGCTTTATTGGCATGACTGTAGATTAACAATATTACCAAAGACATTAAAAATTTACAAATAAAGTACAATAATAAAAGTAAGTCAGAAAACTATTAAAAAAAAAGATTAAATATATGATATATAATACAAAATACACCAATCTACAATACAATACACCAATATATAATATAGAAAAAAAAATGAATAAAGAAAAATGTAGGTTGTGAGTTACAAGGACTGTAAATATAGACAGGTGTGTCAGGTGTTGTGATGGTTGTCCCTCAGGCTGTGGCATAACCTGACATATTTTGCTGCTGCTAAGCTGCTGACTCTGTTCTCTCCAAGGATGTGTTGCATTTTAGTTTGATCAGGCAGAGAATCAAAGTCAGTGACTTTATGTTTTATTTTTGAGAGGAAGTCGGCTCTGATGTGTTCATACTTGCTGCAGTGCAACAGGAAGTGTGTCTCTGTCTGCGCTTGTCTGTGTGGACAGAGCTCACACAACCTGTCCTCTCTGGGCAGCCAGGTCTGCCTGTGTCTGCCCGTCTCTATGGCCAAGCTGTGGTCACTGAGTCTGTACATGGTCAAAGTCTTCCTCAGTTTCTCATCAGTCACGGTGCTCAGATATTCTGCCACCGTGTACTGTCTGTTTAGAGCCAAATAACACTGAAGTTTGCTTTGCATTTTTGTGGTCGATGTCCAATAGTTAATGTAATGTTCTTTTTGTTTCTCTATAATTTGGTGGGTCCAGATTGTGTGAGGGCTGTCCTGAGGTCTTGTGCTGTTAGAGGAGCTGAGCCTCAGGACCAGCTGGCTGAGGGGGCTCTTCTCCATGCTCTCCTCTTGGCATTGCAGAGCTTTGTAGTGGTAGGAGTTGGGGTCACTTGTTTTAAGGTGTTTATAAAATTTGATGGCTCTTTTTTGAATTCTAATTAAAAGGGGGAATTGGCCTAGCTCAGCTCGGCACCCGTTGTTGGGGGTGTTCCTGTGCACTCTGAGGATGCTCTTGCAAATCTCTGTATGCAGGATTTCGATGGGGTGTTTGTCCCATTTTTCAAAATCTTGATTTGCAAGAGGACCCCACACCTCACTACCATACAGAATAATTGGTTCAATTATAGATTTGAATATTTTGAGCCAGATTCTAATGGGTATATTAATGTTTGAAGATTTCTTTATAGCATAGAAAGCCCTTCTTCCCCTCTCTCTGAGATCATCAACAGCCAGGTTAAAGTTTCCCGTGGACGTGATGTGTAGTCCTAAGTATGTGTAGTCGTGTGTGTGCTCCACCTCATGAGAGCCCAGGAAAAACCTGGTTTGGTCTCCCTGACCCCTGGGTCGTTTCTGGAATATCATAATTTTGGTTTTGTCCAGATTTACTGTCAGGGCCCAGGTCTGACAGAAGGTTTGCAGGTGATCCAGTTGCTGTTGTAGTGCTTCATTTGATGGAGCCAGCAATATGAGATCATCTGCAAAAAGTAGGCATTTAACCTGTGTGTCAGACAGAGTGAGACCAGGGATGTCAGATAGTTCTAGTGATTTGGCCAATTCATCGATATAAATGTTGAAGAGGGTGGGGCTGAGACTGCAGCCCTGTTTTACTCCTCTACTCTGGGGGAAGAAATCTGTTTCCATGTTGTTAATTTTAACAGCACATTTCATATGACTGTACATGGTTTTGATGATGTCATAGACCTTCCCCCCTACACCCTTCTCAATTAATTTTAAGAACAGTCCATCATGCCAAATTGAGTCGAATGCTTTTTTGAAGTCCACAAAACAAGAGAAGATTTTCCTCTTGTTTTGGTGGACGTCTTTATTAATGAGGGTGTGAAGGGTGTAGATATGGTCTGTTGTTCTATGTTTGGGTGTGAATCCTATCTGGCTCTTGCTCAGGACATCATGTTCTCTGAGGAAGTCTTGCAGTCGGCTGTTTAGGATGCTGCAGAACAACTTCCCCAGGTTGCTGCTGACACAGATGCCTCGGTAATTGTTTGGGTCGAATTTGTTTCCACTTTTAAAGATTGGTGTGATGATTCCTTCACTCCAGAGGTCAGGGAAATGTCCGACACCCAGAATAAGGTTAAATAATTTTAATATGGCAATGTTAAATTTATGGTCATCAAATTTTAGCATTTCATTTAAAATGCCATCAGGACCGCTGGCTTTCTTTGGCTGCAGTGCCTGGATTTTAGCCAGCAGCTCTGCTTCAGTAATTTGGTAGTCTAGAGGGTTCTGGTTGTCTTTAATGACTGATTCTAAAATTTGTAATTTGTTGAGAAGATTGTTTTGGGCCGAATTCAGGGGAACAGCAGTATACAGACTTTCAAAGTGATTTTTCCAGATGTCACCATTTTGAATAGCCAATTCTTCTTTTTGTGGTTTGCTGAAAGAGTGCCATTTCTTCCAGAAGTCATTGGAGTCAATGGACTCTTCAATTATTTGTAACTGATGCCTCACATGCTGTTCTTTTTTAGTTCTGAGTGTTCTTCTGTATACTCTCAATGTTTCCCAGTACTGGAGGCGGAGCTCAGGGTTGTCAGGTTGTCTGTGTTTTTGATTTGACACATTTCTGAGAGTTTTTCTCAGTTATCTGCATTCTGTGTCAAACCACTCGTCATTGGTCGGGTCTCTTGGTCTGTGGTGCTGGCGCTTTTTCAGACTGGATAAGTCTGCCACATGGTCAAATATGTTGTACATGTCCTGTACAGCCTGTCTGAGGCCGTCCTGATTGAGGGGATACGAGGTGGAAAGAAAACAGTCTCAATGGGATTGAAAGATTGGATTTTTGATTGCTGTCTGATATTCGTCTTTGCTTTTGTTTGTCCATTTATAAGGTTGTTTTCTGTAGGTCAGATTGCAGGGTTCTACTGTGTGAGGGTCGTTTGCTGTCGTTTTAATGTAGAGTGTGATTTTACTATGGTCTGATAAGGGGGTTAAGGGGCTGACTGTAAATGCTCTCAGGTAGAAGGGGTCTAGGTCAGTGATGCCATAGTCTACTGTGCTGTTGCCAAGAGGAGAGCTATGAGTGTAAAGACCGAATGAGTCCCCTTGAAGCCGACCGTTAACCATGTACAGACCCAATGTTCGGCAGAGCTGCAACAGTTGCTGCCCACTTTTATTGACAGTTTTGTCAAAGTTGTTTCTGCGGGGGTGTGAAGGGAGGGGGATGCTGACTTGACCAGGTATATGTTTGTCTCCCTGTGTGCTGATAAAGTCTGGTTCTGTACCAGTCCTGGCATTCAGGTCTCCACAGATCAGTACACTTCCCTGGGCCTGAAAGTAACTAACCTCATCTTCGAGAATGGAGAAACTGTCTCCATTAAAATAAGGGGATTGTGATGGGGGGATATATGCTGCACACAGGAATACATCTTTATCTGTGGTGATAAGGTCTTTTTTGATTTTGAGCCAAATTGAAAATTCTCCTTTTTTGATTAATTCAATGTATTGTACAAGGTTTGCCTTATACCAGATCAGCATTCCCCCTGAATCCCTTCCTTGTGTTACTCCCTTTAGTTTGGTGGACGGGGACATTATCTCTATGTAGCCTGAGGGACAACCAGTGGAGACATCTCCTCTACACCAAGTCTCTTGCAGTATAAACACATCTGCATTTTCTAACTCTCTAATAAAGTCTGAGGTCCTGCTCTTAAGGCCAAGAGCAGAAGATCTCAGACCCTGAACATTCAAACAAGAGATGACAAAAGATTTAGATTTCATTTAAAACTCAAAAGGCTGCATTTGGTGATCAAAATGAGACAAACTACTAAGTCAAAGAAAATAATTTAAGAGTATCTACATGACATATTATAAAAGGTAACAAATCAATAACTGGTATATTAAATAATCAATACTTATGTACAATGTAAATGTCCTTTTTTTAAAAAAAAAAACCTGTATGAGAACAAGAAATACTCTAATAATAATAATTCATACAGTGTCTATTGTGGTACCTGTCCAATCAGATGAGAGCAAAGCAGGCTGAGCATCTGCTGAATGTCCTTCAGTTCATTGTGTGGGGGGGTGGTTAAGGTTGGACCACCTGGGCATAACTCAGTGGGCCAGGGCGTGGCTCTTGTCGCTGTGGTTGGGGTGGGGCCCCTAGGGACAGGAGTGACTGTGGTCTGGCTTGAGGGGGATCATGGTTGCCTTGGTGGGGTCTGATTTGGACATGATGTGGGTGGGGCTGAGGGTGGTCTTGTCTCCATTGTGTTGGTCTGGATGTTGGTTGAGGATGTCTTGGTGTTCTGTGGGGGTTGTGGGCTGATGTGCTCTTTCTGCGGGCCGTGGATTGGTCTCTGTTGAGAGCGACGCTTTTCAGTGTTTGGGCGAAGATGGGGACTGTGCTTTTAAACAGATGGACGTGGTCGTAGAGACAGCTGATGTCCAGGGTGGGGTGGTGGGCTAGGTGGACATTGGGTCTCCGTGCACAGTCTCTGGACAGGCTGCTGTTGATCCTGTGGATGGTGTCAGGGTGGAAGTCTTTCCTTGGGAGCAGAGTGGATATGACCACTCTGCTGTTGGGGAAGGTGGTGGAGGCTTTCTCTGTCACTCTCTTGAGTGACTCTGACACCCTCTCCTGCTGGCTCCGCAGATCATTGGTGCCAGTGTGGATGATGATGTGACTCGGAGATCCAAGCCGCTCCTCTGACAGCAGGTCTATGGCTTGGTGGGTGTTTGGACACCAGATTTTAGCCACTTTGTGGGTGGGGAAAAGTTTCTTTTCATTAAGGAATTTTCCATTGGAGTCGATGAGGAGGACAATGTCTGTCTTCTCTCTCTCTGTTGTGCTGGTCTGGTGGAATGAGGGGAGGTGCTGGTCTGTGGGCTGGATGTGGAGCTGGGGGTGGAGGTAGGTTCTTGGATTGGTGGGTCCTGGCTGCTCACAGGGTCCTGGTTGTGGTCTAGTTTTTCATCCAGGTCCTGTGTAGCTCCACCTCTCTCCTGAAGCTGTTCTGACAGAGTGGTGAGTGCTCTGCTGTGCTCCTCTCTCTCTCCTCTGAGCTCCTCCACCTCCTTTGACAGAGAGGTAAGTTCTCTCCTGTGCTCCTCTCTCTCTCCTCTGAGCTCCTCCACCTCCTTTGACAGAGAGGTAAGTTCTCTCCTGTGCTCCTCTCTCTCTCCTCTGAGCTCCTTCACCTCCTTTGAGAGAGAGGTAAGATCTCTCCTGTGCTCCTCTCTCTCTCCTCTGAGCTCCTCCACCTCCTTTGACAGAGAGGTAAGTTCTCTCCTGTGCTCCTCTCTCTCTCCTCTGAGCTCCTCCACCTCCTTTGACAGAGAGGTAAGTTCTCTCCTGTGCTCCTCTCTCTCTCCTCTGAGCTCCTTCACCTCCTCTGTCAGAGCTGTCAGTGCTGCTAGACGCTGCTCTCTGTCCTGATGCAGCTCTCTGATCTCAGTCCTGAGCAGGCTCAGCTCTCTCCTGCAGCTGTCCCTGTCCTGCCTCAGCATGCCCAGCTCTGTGCTGATGGTGCAGGGATCAGGCTGAGCTGTGGTGGGCTGGCATGGCTGTTGGCTGATCAGCTCTCTCAGTTGTACTAGTTCTCTCTCCAGCTCTGTGAATTTCACCTTCAGTTCGGTGATGGTGCGGTTCAGCTGGGGGTCCTGGACCTGCTCTGGGCTGGTGGGCTCCTTCTCTTCAGGGGGCTGCTCAGTAGTTAGGCAGCTGGGAGCTGGGACCTGGGAACTGTCAGTGGAGCTAGATCTCTCCTGCTGGGCTCTTTCCTTTATAAGGAGGAAGTCCATCTCAAACAGTTTGAGGTTCCCCTGCACCATGATAGTCCCATTCTTGTATAAGTTTACTGTCATCATGAAAGTATCTGAATCCTCTGCTTCTTTTATTTTTATTTTCCAGCCGTTACAGATCCCCTCTTTTTTGACAGAGGGGTAGTGGGCACTGATGGCAGAGTGCCATGCTAGCGGCTGGTCTGTGAAGAGGATCAGGTTGCTGACCTCCCCGGTCTTGTAAAGATCAGAAAACAGGGTTTCTGGTCTTTCTTTTAGCAGTTTTTGTTTAAATGCCTTCCTGGCAGTCTCATTGGTTACATCAGGAGGATAGAGGAGAGGAACAGCCTCTGTACAGCCTTTGGTGGATTCCATCAGGCTCTGCTGCTGTTGAACTGCTGCTATTTAAATTCCTTGGCAACAGTTGCTAAGGGTCTTGTTTACAGCTAGCTGTGTTATGCTAGCTTAAGTTTATTTAGTGTTCAGCAATTTTTTGTTTCCTCTTTTTAAATGTTATATTTTCTTTCTGATGGTTCACTCACTTGCGTCTTCAGCTGTTTTCCTCCTCTTTGCTTGACCTTTTTTTTTTGTTGCTGGTTGGACAGTTAGGCTAACTGTCAGTTTGGCAGTTGGTTCCGTTGTTTTCCAGTCTATCACTGTTTTCTGAGGTTTTTGCTGTTTTTTTTTTCCTTCTTGGTAGATTTTTTTTAAAAACAACGGTTTTCTCTTCTGTTTTCTTCCAGCTCTTAGAAGAACAGTAGTTTATCTCACTTTAAAACATCCAAAAAAGCAAAAATATTCAGGAGCTCATCTTCATGCTCATGGAATCTCTCTCTCTCTCTAACCCTAACCCTCTGTATGTCTCTGTCTGACTCTGTATGTCTCTGTCTGACTCTGTCTGTCTCTGTCTCTGTCTCTGTCTTTGTCTGTCTGTCTGTCTGTGTCTGTCTGTCTGTCTCTGTCTGTCTGTCTCTGTCTCTGTCTGTCTCTGGACACTGTGTGTCAGGTTTGGCCCACTTGTCATGCTGCTGTGTTGTGCTATGGGCAATGCAAGTGCTAGTCTCGCGTGACCAGCCTCCCTTACTTCGGAATGCGAGTCTGGGGACATTCGTCTTTCGTTTTGTAATAGAAATGGGTGAGCACATCCAGACCACGTGACGGCGTTGCCATAGGTACGGCACATGTGTTACATGTAACAGAGACGTTGCAGCTCTGCAATATAGCTGAATCAAATGAAATCATATCCATTTTAATCTCTTCTTGCGATGCACCAAACTCTTCCTTTTCTGTTGTACTACGGACAACAATTCGGGGAACAGCATTTCCAGTGTAAGGCAAAGCTAATCAGCCGTTGGTCATGGAAGTACGGAAGTACATGGATATGGATCCAATCACATCACTGCCGCTGGGAGCCAGCGCTAGTTCTATTACAACTTTCCTATGGGAATGTCCACAGACAACAGAGTCAGTCAGCGTGCTGATGTCATAGGCGTCTGTGTAAGAGACCATGCAAGTGCTGGAATTTGTTATTTACGTGACAAGGCCTGAACGCAACACAGGCTCTGCTCCATTGAATGTGTGTACAGTGCTGCAGATTCGACCGGGCTCGGTTCTAATTGTCTCGGACTCGGGTCTGGTTTGGTCAGGAAAATGCGTCTCGAGCCGTGTGTGTGTGTGTCTGTGTGTGTGTGTGTGTGTGTGTGTACGTACATTGGGGTGGAACTCCGCCGTATGCGATACAGAGAGAATTGTAAAGGTGCAACCATGTAGAAACAGAAATGGCATGCCATCATGTAAATACGATAAATAACATAAGGCTCTTTAGTTTGTTTAATAAAAGGACAAGGAAAGGTAACCTTACATTACTTCTGTTGTGATCTGGTGCTACATAGAAAATACAATCAAATAAAATTAAAATGACTTGTCTGTCTCTCTCTGACTCTGTTTCTGACCCTGTCTGTCTGTTTCTGACTCTGATTATTGATTGTCGGTGTCTACCAGCCGCTGTCGGAGTCAGAGGATGAGGTGGGGCTGATGGCGTACAGAACGCGCTCCAAGCGTCCTCTACGTGATGTCCCGCTGGGCCGACTGGAGGCGGAGCTCCGAGCTCCTGACATCACACCTGACATGTACGACTCCAGCTCCGCCCACGAGGACAGGGAGTGGACTGATTGGCTGAGAGGCCTGATGACATCAGACATGGAAAATGAAGAGGAGTGTGATGATGAAGATGATCCAGAGTACAACTTCCTGGCTGACATCGATGAACCTGATGTTGAGGATTACCGTGACGACAAGGCCGTCCGCATCACCAGTCAGTACACATCTGTTTGTGTTTCTGTTGTTGTTGTTGTGTTGTTTATGTTATCTGTTGTTGTTGTTGTGTCCTGCAGAGAAGGAGGTGAACGAACTGATGGAAGAGCTGTTTGAGACGGTGAGTGTTTTCAGTCTGATGCACAAGTATAAAGAAGCCTACACATGAGGCCTACGCTGTAGTCTTTACATGTGGCCTACGCTGTAGTCTTTACATGAGGCCTACGCTGTAGCCTTTACATGTGGCCTACGCTGTAGCCTTTACATGTGGCCTACGCTGTAGCCTTTACATGAGGCCTACGCTGTAGCCTTTACATGTTGCCTACGCTGTAGCCTTTACATGAGGCCTACGCTGTAGCCTTTACATGAGGCCTACGCTGTAGCCTTTACATGTGGCCTACGCTGTAGCCTTTACATGTGGCCTACGCTGTAGCCTTTACATGAGGCCTACGCTGTAGCCTTTACATGTGGCCTACGCTGTAACCTTTACATGTGGCCTACGCTGTAGCCTTTACATGAGGCCTACGCTGTAGCCTTTACATGTGGCCTACGCTGTAGCCTTTACATGAGGCCTACGCTGTAGCCTTTACATGTGGCCTACGCTGTAGCCTTTACATGAGGCCTACGCTGTAGCCTTTACATGAGGCCTACGCTGTAGCCTTTACATGTGGCCTACGCTGTAGCCTTTACATGTGGCCTACGCTGTAGCCTTTACATGAGGCCTACGCTGTAGCCTTTACATGTGGCCTACGCTGTAACCTTTACATGTGGCCTACGCTGTAGCCTTTACATGAGGCCTACGCTGTAGCCTTTACATGAGGCCTACGCTGTAGCCTTTACATGTGGTCTACGCTGTAGCCTTTACATGAGGCCTACGCTGTAGCCTTTACATGAGGCCTACGCTGTAGCCTTTACATGTGGCCTACGCTGTAGCCTTTACATGAGGCCTACGCTGTAGTCTTTACATGAGGCCTACGCTGTAGCCTTTACATGAGGCCTACGCTGTAGTCTTTACATGAGGCCTACGCTGTAGCCTTTACATGTGGCCTACGCTGTAGTCTTTACATGAGGCCTACGCTGTAGCCTTTACATGAGGCCTACGCTGTAGCCTTTACATGAGGCCTACGCTGTAGTCTTTACATGAGGCCTACGCTGTAGTCTTTACATGAGGCCTACGCTGTAGTCTTTACATGAGGCCTACGCTGTAGCCTTTACATGAGGCCTACGCTGTAGCCTTTACATGTGGCCTACGCTGTAGCCTTTACATGAGGCCTACGCTGTAGTCTTTACATGAGGCCTACGCTGTAGCCTTTACATGAGGCCTACGCTGTAGCCTTTACATGAGGCCTACGCTGTAGCCTTTACATGAGGCCTACGCTGTAGTCTTTACATGAGGCCTACGCTGTAGCCTTTACATGAGGCCTACGCTGTAGTCTTTACATGAGGCCTACGCTGTAGCCTTTACATGAGGCCTACGCTGTAGTCTTTACATGAGGCCTACGCTGTAGCCTTTACATGAGGCCTACGCTGTAGTCTTTACATGAGGCCTACGCTGTAGCCTTTACATGAGGCCTACGCTGTAGTCTTTACATGAGGCCTACGCTGTAGCCTTTACATGAGGCCTACGCTGTAGCCTTTACATGAGGCCTACGCTGTAGCCTTTACATGAGGCCTACGCTGTAGTCTTTACATGAGGCCTACGCTGTAGCCTTTACATGAGGCCTACGCTGTAGTCTTTACATGAGGCCTACGCTGTAGCCTTTACATGAGGCCTACGCTGTAGTCTTTACATGAGGCCTACGCTGTAGCCTTTACATGTGGCCTACGCTGTAGCCTTTACATGTGGCCTACGTTGTAGCCTTTACATGTGGCCTACGCTGTAGCCTTTACATGTGGCCTACGCTGTAGCCTTTACATGTGGCCTACGCTGTAGCCTTTACATGTGGCCTACGTTGTAGCCTTTACATGTGGCCTACGCTGTAGCCTTTACATGTGGCCTATGCTGTAGTCTTTACATGTGGCCTACGTTGTAGCCTTTACATGTGGCCTACGCTGTAGCCTTTACATGTGGCCTACGTTGTAGCCTTTACATGTGGCCTACGCTGTAGCCTTTACATGTGGCCTACGCTGTAGCCTTTACATGTGGCCTACGCTGTAGCCTTTACATGTGGCCTACGCTGTAACCTTTACATGTGGCCTACGCTGTAGCCTTTACATGTGGCCTACGCTGTAGCCTTTACATGAGGCCTACGCTGTAGCCTTTACATGTGGCCTACGCTGTAGCCTTTACATGTGGCCTACGCTGTAGCCTTTACATGAGGCCTACGCTGTAGCCTTTACATGAGGCCTACGCTGTAGCCTTTACATGTGGCCTACGCTGTAGCCTTTACATGTGGCCTACGCTGTAGCCTTTACATGTGGCCTACGCTGTAGCCTTTACATGTGGCCTACGCTGTAGCCTTTACATGAGGCCTACGCTGTAGCCTTTACATGAGGCCTACGCTGTAGCCTTTACATGAGGCCTACGCTGTAGCCTTTACATGAGGCCTACGCTGTAGCCTTTACATGTGGCCTACGCTGTAGCCTTTACATGAGGCCTACGCTGTAGTCTTTACATGTGGCCTACGCTGTAACCTTTACATGTGGCCTACGCTGTAGCCTTTACATGTGGCCTACGCTGTAGTCTTTACATGTGGCCTACGCTGTAGCCTTTACATGTGGCCTACGCTGTAGTCTTTACATGTGGCCTACGCTGTAGTCTTTACATGTGGCCTACGCTGTAGCCTTTACATGTGGCCTACGCTGTAGCCTTTACATGTGGCCTACGCTGTAGCCTTTACATGTGGCCTACGTTGTAGCCTTTACATGTGGCCTACGCTGTAGCCTTTACATGTGGCCTACGCTGTAGTCTTTACATGTGGCCTACGTTGTAGCCTTTACATGTGGCCTACGCTGTAGCCTTTACATGTGGCCTACGTTGTAGCCTTTACATGTGGCCTACGCTGTAGCCTTTACATGTGGCCTACGCTGTAGCCTTTACATGAGGCCTACGCTGTAGCCTTTACATGAGGCCTACGCTGTAGCCTTTACATGAGGCCTACGCTGTAGCCTTTACATGAGGCCTACGCTGTAGCCTTTACATGTGGCCTACGCTGTAGCCTTTACATGAGGCCTACGCTGTAGTCTTTACATGTGGCCTACGCTGTAACCTTTACATGTGGCCTACGCTGTAGCCTTTACATGTGGCCTACGCTGTAGTCTTTACATGTGGCCTACGCTGTAGCCTTTACATGTGGCCTACGCTGTAGCCTTTACATGAGGCCTACGCTGTAGTCTTTACATGTGGCCTACGCTGTAGCCTTTACATGTGGCCTACGCTGTAGTCTTTACATGTGGCCTACGCTGTAGCCTTTACATGAGGCCTACGCTGTAGTCTTTACATGTGGCCTACGCTGTAGTCTTTACATGTGGCCTACGCTGTAGTCTTTACATGTGGCCTACGCTGTAGTCTTTACATGTGGCCTACGCTGTAGTCTTTACATGTGGCCTACGCTGTAGCATTTACATGCTATCTATGCATTTGTCTTAGCTGAAAGAAGATCTGGCGGGACAGGAAGTGGAAGATGACGGCCATGAAGAGGAGGAGCCACAGGAGGAGCCTCACTCTGTTCAAACGCACACAGCTGAGGAGCTGCACCACACGTGTGTAACACACACCATAACACACACGACCACAATCAGACATGACCCACTGACCCTCTCTGCTTCCATCACAGAGGACCAGACGGAGACGGACCAGTCACAGAGCTGCGTACGGTGAAGCAGCAGCTTGCATCCATCAGGAAGAGACAGCAGACACACACACTGTGTAACACACACACACACAGTCCAGAGCCGTACACACTGAAGCTGGGAGGACCGCAGAGGGCCCGCCTCCAGCAGCAGCTACAACAGGTACGTACCACTATTATATATGTATACTAATACTGTTTGCATATGTATGTATACATATATACGTGTGTGTGTGTGTGTGTGTGTTTATGTATGTATATATGTGTGTATATATTGGCTTGACCCAACCTGAACTGGGGACATCGTTGAGCAGTGGAAGGAGCACTTTTACCCCCTTTCCAGCAAAGCAGTTCCAGTGCTGGTGCTGGTTCTCAGTTGGTTCAACTTGCGAACCAGCTGAGAACCAATGTGCTTTTCCACAGCTCGAGGTGGTTAGGGTGCCACGTCGTTGCGTCACTGTATACATCAGTTACGTAGAACAACAACAACAACAACAACAACGGCGGACCACGTACTTGTGCAGCTGTTACTCCTGGAGCTACGAGGCCTCATCGGCAGCCAAACACGGCAGATACATCGTATTTGTGCTGCTCGACAAGATTTGTATGGACAGCAATCACGTTCCAGAAGACAGGTAATAACCTAACACGGTTTGTCTCTTACTAACACTGAACGTGAGATTGTTATGTTAGCCTTTGTTGTAAGCTAACGTTAGTTGGCAGAGCACAGCTAATACACAATGCAAATGTGTAACGTTATGTGTTGTGTACTTATTTAGACAACTGAGGGCTTATTGTAGTTTCAGCTGGACAAAAGAGGATACGTAGCTATTAATTGTAGTATTGATCACTCTCCACTCAACATGCTTATTTACCTATACATTTTTGTCCTACCCCATGCAGAGCTGGCTCATGAAGCACTTTGCGGACACTGGCAGATTGACCCCTGAACAACACACCTATAACTACAGATTAAGCAGTGCACGGTCGGTTGTGGAAATGGGTTTTGGGAGATTGACAGGACGGTGAAGGTGCCTCCTAAAAACCTGCCATTCAAATGTTTGTTATATTTAGTTCTGGTTGTGTATGCTGCACATGTTATGGCTGCTACTCTCCATTGTTTTTGCTGTTTTGTTGCTGCTTACCTGACTCCTTTTACCTGTGTTTGCTGGACTACTTCATGTCACCAATATTGTTTCATCCTTCAGTTTAATAAATTCATAGAAATGATTGTGACTGTCATGTTCTCATTTCTTTATAAACACAGTGACTGAAGACATCTGTGAAAAGCATCTTCATAAATGGGTAACCTGTTGAGGTCTTGACTTGTTTTTACTAGCTTTACTTGAACTTATTACACAGTTAAATTGTACATCATTAAGTGAAAACATACAGAAGCAGACATGTCTCTTTAGATTTTTTTTTTAATTTAAATACAAAAAACAAGCTAATGATAAAAGTGACAAGTGTGCACTGAATGTGCAAAACTAAAGCTTCCCATGAAGCTCCCACTGGACTGGTCTCAGTCTCCAGCTTCTGCAGCAGGGCATCATTCAGGTTCTTGTTGTGTTGCTTTGACCTCAGCTGCTGGATGGTGTTGGCGAGCTGCAGTGGAGTAGCGACGTTAGCTCCAAGTTAGCATCGTCTTGTTCGATGGCAGATAACTCTGTAGACCACATGAAAAACAGCACTTTAAACAGTGACTTGTCCACTACACATTATACAATGTTTAGCCAACTGAAAGTGGGGCTGGTAGGTGAGCCCATGGCTAAGTAACTTGCTAACGTTAGCTAATGTTAGCAAGGCTAACCTGTTGATCAGTTAACATTAACCCGAGCAGACATCACATACAACAGCTGTGTCCCAATTTAGCGCCACATCCTCCGAGGGACGCGGGCCTAAATTGGGACACAGCTGTTATCTGAAGAAACTGGTAACACTAAACAACTATGTGCAAGGCGAAAATGTTCGAAAACAAACTTACCGGGGTCCATTTGCGCTTTCGTCCACCATCGCCTCCAGCATTCATTGCAGTGGCTGAGCAGCTCAATAACCCCGCCCCCTTCCCTGTGACGTATTGGTTCTTTCTTCTAGTCCAGCAAAGAACTGGTGCCACTCTGGAACCAGTTTTTCTGCCACAGAGCCAGTTCTTTTGTCGGTCGAAACAGGAAAACCGGTTCCAAATTAAGCACTGGCCCAGAACCAGCACTGGAACTGCTTTGGTGGAAAAGGGGTATTTGAGGAACTCCTGAACACGGCCGTCAAGTCCTCCTTGGAGGAGGCAAAGCCTGAAGACTTGGGGGAACTCTCACCCATATCCCTTGCAGAGGTTCGAGATTCACCCTGAGATGCTGAAGGCTCTGGACATTGTTGGGCTCTCTCTGCTGACATGCCTTTTCAGTGTCACATGGAGGTCCGATACGGTGCCTGCAGAGTGGCAGTCCAGGGTGGTGATCAAATCACACTGCTCAGCCTCCCAGGTAAAGTTTACTCCAGGGTGCTGGGAACGACCAATTGTTAAAGCTCTGATTCAGGAGGAGCAATGCAGATTCCATCCTGGCAGTGGAACAGTGGACCTGCTCTTTACCATTGCAGGGCTGCTGGGGGGGTTGTGGGAGTTTGCCCATCCAGTCTACGTGTGGACTTGGAGAAGGGTTACGACTGCGGGCGTCTTTTGGGGGGTACCAGGGTCGCCGCTACGAGCCATCTGGTTCCTGTGAGAGCTGCATCTGCCTCCTGCCACCTGTAAAGTCAATCACGTTCTCGGTGGGTGTTTTTTCTCTGCTGCTGTTGTCCCACGTCACTGATCAGGATCAAGATCTCTAGGCGCAGCCAGGGGATGATGGGGTTGTACCTATTTCAGTGTACGTATACATAAAGGTTATTAAATACTGTGTTTGTCCCTCAGCATGTCCAGCTGCTGACTCAGATCCACCTGCTGAGCTCACCTGTGGTCAGACTACAAAGCGAGGCTGAGACCACCCGACAGTTCCTGGTAACACACACACACACACACACACACACATATGTGAACACACCGATTCTGAATGTCTCCTCTGTGTCTCAGTTTGAGTTGGACCTGTTGGCTCAGAGGGGTGAGCTGCTGATGTCATCAGGGCGTCCCGGTTTCCGCAGCGCCTTCAGAGCCTCCAACCTGCAGGGGGCCCTGCAGCTGCTGGAGGAGCTGCAGCAGACTCCCATCAGCCACCAGCAGCAGCACCACCCTCCGGACGCCAGAGGACACAGTGAGTACGATGAAGACTGCATCACAGCTCCACCCTGTGGTGCGTTCAAGGACCCTTAGATGAGTCGTGGTGTAAATGTGGCAATGATGTGTGCGTTTTTGTGTGTTCTCACAGTGCGTTGTTACCCCGTCCTGCCAACTGAACTTGCCTGGCTCTTCGCCACCCGTCTGGTCTTCCTGTACCCAGAGCTGCTGCCCTGCGCCAGCCTGGACCCGGCTCTGTACTGTCCCCGCAGGACGGCGGCGTTCACTGCAGCTGAGGACTGGTATACACACACACACACACACACACACACACACACAATGGCCGCATTTCCCAGATCCAGTTTTGAAGATCTTAGCGCTAAGAGCTTCTTAAGAACGCTCTTAAGCCTCCTGTGAAAGAAAAACATGTTTCCCAGATCGCTCTTAACTTAAGAAGATCTTTTCTTTCACTAAGAAGGAGTTGTAAGATCGAGCTGACCCACTCTTAACAGTCTTCTTAGCGACCAAACGCTCACAGATTTAGCCACGTCAGGCACATTAATATTACACTAAGCAAGGAGACGTTAAAACAGTGTGCACCGTATATATTTTGATCTATTTCATACTTAAGATTTATGTTGTTGAGCATTAATTGGTGACAGAAAATAACAAATTTCACAAGTTACGCACCGAAATCTGGCGGAAAAATAATAATAATAAGAAAGATAAGAATGAGGAATAACAAGTGTGTTCCTGTATGTGCTGTGCACATCAGGCACACAAATAAAATGAATCGTCATGACTATCATTTATCATAACTTGTCCGCACATATCCCACATATGCATGCACGTATCAGGTAGTTTACCACAAAAATGTGTCAGGGCTCAACAGAAACACATCCACCCTCCAAACCTGCGACATTCAGATATCAGGCAACTGACAGGTGTAACTGAGCTCAGCTGGAACCTCATCAAGGGACGCTCCACCTGCTACTCTACATAAAGGCGTTGCCACATCAAACATGTTCCCGTAGGACACCTATCCCCCCCTCGATGCCCTCAGAGGCAGTCTTGCCAATTATTGACATGACCCTCTCCTCGTCAGGGGTGAGGGTAGTGTCACCAGGTCCATCACCACCTGTGCCCTGGCTCTCTCGCCTGCCACTTGCAGCCCTATTTTTCGTTTGGCTCTGAAACTCCTGCCACTTCTCTCTCACTGCCAACCAGTCTCGCAGGCTGCAGGGGCTGGAGGGAGCCATTGTTTGGGCGATGGCGTGCCAAATGTGGTTCTTGGCCACTAATTTTTTTTTTTTTGCCTTTTGTTCTGCCAAAGAGTGTGTCCCGCTGCTGCCATACTTCATCCACCAGGATGGTCATCTCCTCTGGGGTGAATGCAGGTGACCGCTTGGCCTGCTTGCGCCTCTGTCTAAATGTGTGCACCTATACCCACAGGTCATTTTATATCTGCATTAACCAATTGCTGTGCGTAAATGGGTGTGATTGCTACTTGGATACACCTGTTACCTGTAATTACACACACGCGCAGCAGGGAATTAGTGCGCTGGGTAGCAGCTGTGTGTTTTCACACATCTGCACATACATGTCACATTAACTCTTTTACAACTGTCAGCGTGCTGCCTGTGTGTTTTCACAGTTTATACCCGGGGTGTTGTCTAATTCTCAGTGGAGATTGATATAGTCCATAAATCTGTCAGTTTTGTCCTTCCGTGAACTGGTCTCGTTAAGATGATCATTAGCAGAGACACAGCGTTGATGAATGCAAGTAGGACACAATGCAGGTCCTTAAGTTCATTTGTCCATTCATCCGTCTTTCATATAAATATAAAATATGTCCTCATGATTCTCTTACCAAGGCTACTTCTTATTTAGTCGTAGTCTTGTTTTCGTCATGACAATAGGTCATTAACAAATATTTATCATCTTAGTTTTTCATTAGAATTATTAGAACATACATACACACGAGCAGCAGGGAATTAGTGCGTTAGGTAGCAGCGCTGTGAGTGACTTACGCGCTGATGAAGTGGTGGGTGATCGATGTGCTTGACATCAATTGATTTAGTTTCAGCACTGCGGTAGTGTCCAGCTCCTGTTAAAAACTTCTTAAAGAGCGATCCTAAGAAGGGCCTTAAGAACTCATCTGGGAAACACTCTTATCTTAGCAACTCTTCTTAGCTAAGACGTTCTTAACTGTGCCCTTAAGTCTTAAGATCGATCTTAACTGGGAAACGCGGCGAATGCCAGTAGACGTGTAGCTGTGGTAACGTAAAAGGTGTCACGTTGTCTCATCAGCCTCCTGGTCCTCGGCCTCAGAAACATGGAGGGGTCATGTGACCCGACGAAGCTGGTGTCTCAGTTCCTGCTGAGGAAGACTCTGGTCCAGGTGAGGCGGAGGATCCTGCAGTGCTGCAGACCTGGTTCCCCTGACAACATTGTCAAGGTAACGTACTGAGGACAACAACCTCCAGCTGATGTCATGTGACCGTGTGTCAGACTCACAGGTGTGTGTGTCTCTGCAGGCCTTCAGGTACCAGCGGGTGTTGTGGCCAATGATGGTAGCGTGCCGGCCGGTGGAGCCGTCAGAGCAGCGCCCCCCAGTGGAGAGGGAGGAGGAGTCAATGCCCCTGTGGCTGCTGGTAACTTCCTGTTGTGCTCTCACACCTTCACACCAACAATAGCTGACTGGAGGCATTTCGTGCACACGTCTCAAGAACACCTGAGGGAATGTCTTCAGATTTGGCACAAACGTCCACCTGGATTCAACAATTAACTGATTTGATTTTAATGGTCATAGGTCAAAGGTCAAGGTCACTGTGATCCTGTCTGTTTTTTTTTTTTTTTGTTTTTGTTTTTTTTTTCAGAATTTAGTAATCGAAGGTTGTAATAAATAAATCTGTCCCCCCCCCTCCCCCACAGAGGAGCCTTCCTGTCATCTACCCGACCATCAGAGACTACAACAGCCCCTCTGGCTCCGCCCCAGAGGCCCTGCTCCCCTGCAGGTCAGGTGGTGCCCGCCAGAGTCACATGACCCTCCGGCGCTCTGCGTCCCAAATCTACAGCTTCCCTCCTGGCACCAAGTACCCGCCCCGCCTCCCCAAACAGCTCGACTTCAGACGCATCGGCTTTGTGCAGCTGCAGCAGCCCCTCCCCCCTCCTCCCCCTGACCCCGCCCCCCTCCCTGACAAACAGGTGGGCGCCTCCCCCCTCCCTGACGGACAGGTGGGCGCCTCCCCCCTCCCTGATGGACAGGTGGGCGCCTCCCCCCTCCCTGACAGACAGGTGGACGCCTCCCCCCTCTTTGACAAACAGGTGGACGCCTCCCCCCTCCCTGACGGACAGGTGGGCGCCTCCCCCCTCCCTGATGGAGAGGTGGGCGCCTCCCCCCTCCCTGACGGACAGGTGGGCGCCTCCCCCCTCCCTGACAGACAGGTGGGCGCCTCCCCCCTCCCTGACAGACAGGTGGGCGCCTCCCCCCTCTTTGACAAACAGGTGGGCGCCTCCCCCCTCCCTGACAGACAGGTGGGCGCCTCCCCCCTCCCTGACGGACAGGTGGGCTGCCCACGAGCTCTCAGGCCTCCCCAGGTTCTCCTCCGCCGCCTCCTCCTGAGCAGGACTGACACCCCCCCTGACGTCATCAGTACCGCTACCGTCTGCATGACAACCAGAGATCGAATCAGGCACCACTACAAGACCCTCGCCAGCCTGAGGAAGAGGAGGAGGAAGAGGAGGAGGAGGTCATTGTCTGCTTCACCTCCTGCCCAGAACAGAGGAGGAGTGAGGAGGAGGGAAGGAGAGGATGTAACTCCTCCTCTTCCTCCAGAAGGCCCCGCCCCCTCACAGGTGGAGATGCAGGAGGGTGATGATGTCATCAAGACAAGTGAGGAGGAGGGGGATGAAGAGGAGGAGAGCGAGGTCCTCCTGGCGCTCTCTGAGTCCTCGTCCAGCTCAACAGAAAGTGTGGCACTTGAGGAGGAGGCGGAGTTAGAGAGTGGACAGGAAGTGACCGTGACACCATCCAGAGCAGCAGCAGCAGAAGATGATGATGATGATGATGATGAAGATGATGAAGGAGAGGCGTCTTCAGATGAGTCCATCCTCCAGCTGCAGGTCAGTTTAAACCTGTTAAAACTGCAAGTCCTTGAATTGGGGGACTTTGAGAGCGACTTTGCAAACACAGTGTGAAACAATGATCACGAGGAATATAGTGATGCTGCACATCAAATTAAACAGCAGAACCTACACGGCTGTAAAACCCTTTTTACATGCCCCAAACACAGCTCAAACAACAACTAAATAAACAACAAATCCAACTCCATACAGCACTGATATCCCGACCCACTCAGTATATTCTGGGCTCTAACTCGACCACACATTCAAAACACACGCCGTTCATCTCAAATGAAAGCAGAGACTCCACTGTGTTCACACATATGCACCAAATCACTCTACCACAAACCATCAGAGAGTACAGGCCAAAGAACAACAACAACAGAAATCTTTTCACCAAAATATATTTGTAATATCTCTCTTACCTTGTTGTTTTTGCCGTGAAAAGTGTATTCTGCTGTTGATTCACGTTTCGTTCCCGTATTACCGGATGTGGTCCGTCATTCAAATGAGTCCGGGTGGAAAAAAAGGTTCTGGGGGAACCAAAACAATGACCACTCACAGCAGCCGACATCACCACACAATGCGTTCTGTTGACTCTGATTGGCTTATAGTGCTGTCAGTCTTGTTGTGGTGGGTATAGGGTCATTCAAAAATCACAAGCAAACATGGTGGAATTTTGGAGAGCTCTCCTGAATTTTCTGTACTAAAACCTCTCTAATATTGTTCTGCTTCACTTTATCAGAATCAACCTTTGCAGAGTTCATGTTCACATATTGTACTATGATGTGATCGAGGTTTAGAGCTGCAGCTGCATCATTACAAACTGATACTCATCCTGAAAATGCTTTTTGTTTTAGGCGGACCTCAAAATGTTTAATTTGTGCTGTGTGCCATCTTCATCTACTCCTCACATATAACACACATACTGATATTTACACATCTTAACAAATCTCACAAGTGTTCCCTTTACCATGACACCAAAAGCACTCAAATATCAGAGTCCTATAAAATAGGCTCAGGGCTTAATTAAACAGAAATCATTTCTTCTTCTGTGCTTTAAAGTTGCATCATAAACATTTTATTAAAGGGATAGTGCACCCAAAAATGATAATTCAGCCATTATCTACTCACCCATATGCCGATGGAGGCTCAGGTGAAGTTTTAGAGTCCTCACATCCCTTGTGGAGATCGGCGGGTGGAGTAGCTAGCACACCTAATGGCAGACGGCGCACCAGACTAACGTCTAAGAACACAAAATTGAATCCACAAAATATCTTCAGCATGCTCATCCGTAGTGATCCAAGTGTGCTGAAGTCCCGACATAAAAAGTTGTTTCAATAAACATCATATGAACTCTGTTTTTAGCCTCATTGTAGCCTGTAGCTCTGACTGCTTCTCTGTGCTCCGCGCTCACGTGTGCGCGCTCAGGGTGATCGGTGATGCACGGTCTCTGAAGAGCAGCAGTCTCGTCAGTACTGATGTCCAGATTCTCAAGTGCAGGCATCGCCAACTCCCAGTCTGAGCAGCAAAGACTTTCCTCATCCGTTGGCATTGCTTTGCATTTGAAACAACTACGACCAGCGAAAGCATGAGCTTTGCTCACCCGTGTTTACATCACGTGACACGTGCACCGCAGGGAGAGACAACAGTAACCACAGAGCTAAAAGATAACTTGCACTACGGTCTTTTAGCAAAGTACAGCCCAACATGTCTGAAGACTTTGAAACTGAGGAGGAACAGCATTTCTTTGTTGAGCCGTATTTGTTTGAGCCCGAGTATACAGAGGGAACTCAGGCTACTGGACGAAGCAGCCGCCGCAGCTCATGAGCCTCAGCCAGCCGCAGAATACCGGAGTCGAGCACTGGAAACCTGGTGGTGTAGTTGTTTCAAATGCAAAGCAATGCCAACGGATGAGGAAAGTCTTTGCTGCTCAGACTGGGAGTTGGCGATGCCTGCACTTGAGAATCTGGACATCAGTACTGACGAGACTGCTGCTCTTCAGAGACCGTGCATCACCGATCACCCTGAGCGCGCACACGTGAGCGCGGAGCACAGAGAAGCAGTCAGAGCTACAGGCTACAATGAGGCTAAAAACAGAGTTCATATGATGTTTATTGAAACAACTTTTTATGTCGCGGCTGCAGCACACTTGGATCACTACAGATGAGCAGTATGGAGATATTTTGTGGATTCAATTTTGTGTTCTTGGACGTTAGTCTGGGGCGCCGTCTGCCATTAGGTGTGCTAGCTGCTCCCCCCGCCGATCTCCACAAGTGATGTGAGGACTCTAAAACTTCACCAGGGCCTCCATCGGCATATGGGTGAGTAGATAATGGATGAATTTTCATTTTTGGGTGCACTATCCTTTTTAAGATTTTGGATATTAATTGAGCAGGTTTCACACACAGGTGTAACATAAATGAGGTTAACTTGTGTAACACACTTGTGTGTGTGTGTGTGTGTGTGTGTGTGTGTGGGTGTGTGCATGCGCACAGGAGGAGGAGTCCTCAGAGGATGATGAAGGTCAGAGGAAATGTGAGGACGAGGCGTTCGCTCAGGATTACCTGCTCAGAGTAAGTTCATCACTGATGATAGACACATCACACACATCAGTTACCACCTAACCAGGTGTGTGTTTGTTCTTCCTGTTTCCTGTGCAGGTGTGTGATGCGGTGCAGGTGTCCCCAGGCGTCTCTGAACAGCTGCTGCAGCTGTTGGATCGGTCCTCGGCGGCAGCGGCAGAGGTTCTGTACAACGGACTGAAGTGTGTCCTGCAGCCGTGGCCTCAGCTGACCAGAGACTTCGCTGCCTTCCTGAGTCGAGGACAGGCCCACCGCTGTGGGCTGGTGGGTGACACTGTTACATCACTGTTACCTCACAGTGTGCTCAGGTACACACCCAGCCTGTGTTAACTCCTCCTCTTCTTCTGTGATGTCTCTGTCAGCTGGAGGAGCAGCAGCTGTTTGAACGCAGCCGGCGGTTTCTGCGGCTACTGGGGCGGAGCCTGGGAGAAGGCTCCTCCCTCTACCAACATGTGGTGTCAGTGCTGCAGGCAAGCTCCACCCCTCCACCTGAGGACATGGAGCAGGTACTCACAACTTGTTTTGTTTTTTTATCTATAAAGGCGAAAATGCCCCAAAAAAATCTTAAAATAAAAAAACAAAACTTGTAAATAAAGTTTTGCAAAGTCAAACACTGAACATTTGAAAAATAATAAAATGTCTTAATAAATGTCGATAAAATGTCTGAAAATTTTGTATTAAAACATTGGGGGAAAAGTTATTGATCTCTGTCCTCTCAGATCTCCTCTCTGCTCAGACGCCACTCTGACCTGCAGGAGGAATTCTGGGAATTCTTCAAGCAGCTTCACGGCCAGTCGTCACCAGTAGCAACTGGCCCAAAGACCATAGAGAGGGACTGCATCACCCAGAATCCTCCTGACGGGAACAGGAAGAGAGCTGAGGCATCTGATGAGTTGGAGCGACCCGTCTGTGCCAAAAACATCTCCATGACCTCGAGTGGAGAGAAGGTCATCGTCTGGACACGGTCAGGACACACATGAACACACTCTAACACACAAACCTCCGCTTGGAGTCATGGGTAACCTCATTGAATTTAGTCAACAAAGGTCAATGTGACCTTGTGTCTCAATCTGGTGAATGTGCGTCCTCAAGAACACCAAAACGTTACTTTTTACGTTACCACAATGTGAGTTTAATGATGAGCTCTTCCTGTTTCAGCGAGGCAGACCGCGCCATCCTGACAGCCTGTCAGCAGAGAGGAGCCAATCAGAAAACCTTCAGACAGGTCTCCACCCAACTGGGAAACAAGACCGCCCAACAGGTGAGAGGAGGGCGAGGCCTCAGCGTCAGTGTATGCTCTCAGCTCTTCTTCCTCTGTAAATATTAATGGCTGCTTCCTGTTTCCTGCAGGTGAGCCGGCGCTTCTACGACCTCATGAACCTTTTCCACTCCGCCTTCCAAAAGGGCCAGCCAATCAGCCGACAGGACGCAGCCCGGGACTGAATGCGTGGCCAATCAGAGACGAGAATGTGTTCCAGATGGAAAATGTGTCGTGTTTCCGTTACACCCAGACAGTGTTACTATAAGCTAATAAAACATGATCCATGAATGTATCAATGACTCTGGAACATGTTCCGTGTTCAGGAACGTGTTACTGGAATGAGTTCTACGAGAGGGGTTAAAGGTCGGTAGAGTTCTTAGATCTAATATGAGTCACTGTGAAACGCTCATGAATTTGCCAATCCAAGGGTATTGAAGGAATAGTTCGCCTTACTCTGCCTCTGATTTGCTTACCCTAACGTTGTTACCCTGACCTTCTTACCCTGACCTTCTTACCCTGACCTTCTTACCCTGACCTTCACACCCTGACCTTCTTACCCTGACCTTCTTACCCTGACCTTCATACCCTGACCTTCTTACCCTGACCTTCTTACCCTGCTGTTCATACCCTGCTGTTCACACCCTGACCTTCATACCCTGACGTTTTTACCCTGACCTTCTTACCCTGACCTTCTTACCCTGACGTTTTTACCCTGACCTTCTTACCCTGACCTTCTTACCCTGACGTTTTTACCCTGACCTTCTTACCCTGACCTTCATACCCTGACGTTCTTATCCTGACGTTCTTACCCTGACGTTCATACCCTGACCTTACCCCGACGTTCATACCCTGACCTTCTTACCCTAAACCTAAACCTAAACAATCATGCAAACAGAGCCAACAAGTACTGGCCAATCGGAGGGTATGTAGGGTGGATTGTTCCTTCGCTACCCTAGAATACGCAACCTTGTTGGTAGAACATGTTCTTCAGGCAAATAAAAACTCAGTACAAAGACGTTCTTAACGTTCTCATCAGATTGACCGTTTCAGTGATCGTCCTGATCCCACGACGGGACTCGGGAATGTTTCAAAGGTTCTCTCGTTCAGAACCAACAGATTGTTTCATCTGTTGGAGGTTTGAAGGAACCAATCGCAGCTCTCCGTCCTCCTCTTTATTTATATTTAATGATTATTTATTTTTAATTTATCATCTCTGACCTCACTGTGACTCTGCCTTCTGGGAAACAAGGGGGCGTGGCCGCAGTGAGGTCAGGAAGGAAGCGCTATAACAAACAAACTGTGAAAAAAAACTTTCAACAAGTTCTCATTCAAAATTTCTTCCGTCTGTTTTAATGTTCCTTAGTTTTTTGTTTGCTTGTTTATTTACACCATTAGTCTTCCCATGATGCGCCGGGGTTAAACTGCCCCATCAGTCCCATGATTCCTAGTGGCCTTATGTAGGTATTAGTGTAGGAAGTACTGATGTTTATCTTGGTGTTAGTAATCCTGACGTGCTACAGAAACTTTTTATTCATATTGAATATGAATGAATGAATAAATGAAGGTCAAAGGCTTCAATAAAACATTTTTACATGTTTTTCAAAAAGTTTCTGATGATTTTATTTTTTTATGATCAGATGAATGAATGAATTCAACAAGAAAGTTTACTTTCATGTGAATTTTTATTTAGTTTGATACAAAAACATGCCAGCTGTTGCATTAATAGAATAATATGTAGTATTATTGTGGAGTTTAAAAATTAACTTGCTGAATGTTTATATTTTGTAAATTTCTTTTCTAAATATATTTTTTGACTCAATGTAAAATTATACATAAAACTGAACTTTTTTTAATTTATCGAACATATTTACACAAAAGAAGTGTCTATCTAAAACAAAACAATAAGAAATTAAATTCCATAAACTAAGTAATAACATTAATTGTTTGTATTTCACAATATCATATATATTAATTAGTTTTTTTGTTTTGTTTTTTAACAGACATAAGCTTTTAAATACTATTTATTATTATTATTTAAAGTGACTAATATTTTTAAAATATTTTTTTATTTATTGTATTTATTTAAACATATAGTAACTTTTTTTCATATTTATTTTTTAACGCACAGTAACATTTATTTAGTCCAGTTCCTTATGGCTGGCTAAGGCTAAACATAGATTCAGTAAGATTGTTATTCACGTCGGCGGCAATGACACCCGGTTACGCCAATCGGAGGTCACTAAAATTAATATTGCCTCGGTGTGTGAATATGCAAAAACGATGTCGGACTCCGTAGTTTTCTCTGGACCCCTCCCAAATCTGACCACTGATGACATGTTTAGCTGCATGTCATCATTTAATCACTGGCTGTCCAGATGGTGTCCAGCAAACGATGTGGGTTTCATTAATAATTGGCAAACTTTCTGGGGAAAACCTGGTCTTATTAGGAGAGACGGCATTCATCCCACTTTGGATGGAGCTGCTCTCATTTCTAGGAACCTGGCAAATTTTATTAGTAATTTAAATCCCTGACAACCCAGAGTTGAGACCAGGACTCGGAGACGCAGTCCTAAACGCCTCTCTGAGCTTCTAGCTCAGTTACCCAGCCATAGTTTTCATAGTTTTATACAAACGGTGTCTGTCCCCCGACCACCTAAATTATTTAAATCTAAAATTAAACAAAGAGGAGTTGTGCATAACAACCTCATAAAAATTAAAACCTCTTCTGTGACAGAAAGACAAAACAGGAGAATTAAATGTGGACTGTTAAATATCAGGTCTCTATCGTCTAAAGCAGTGTTAGTAAACGAATTAATATCAGATAATCATATTGATTTACTCAGTCTCACTGAAACCTGGCTGTGTCCAGATGAATATGTTAGTCTAAATGAGTCCACTCCTCCCAGTCATAATAATACCCACATTCCTCGAGGCAGCGGCCGAGGAGGGGGAGTTGCAGCCATTTTTAACTCTAGTCTGTTAATCAGCCCTAAACCTAAACTAGATTATAATTCATTTGAAAGCCTCGTTCTTAGTCTTTTACATCCGACCTGGAAAACCTCGCAGCCACTTTTATTTGTTATAGTGTACCGTGCTCCTGGCCCGTATTCTGAATTTGTATCTGAATTCTCAGAGTTTTTATCCAGTTTAGTTCTTAAATCAGATAAAGTTATTATTGTAGGCGATTTTAACATTCATGTCGACGTTGATAATGACTCCCTGGCTACCGCGTTTATCTCATTATTAGACTCCATTGGCTTCAGTCAGGGTGTACATGAACCCACTCACTGTTTTAACCATGCCCTCGATCTAGTTCTGACGTATGGAATTGAAATTGATAACCTAAAAGTCTTTCCACAGAATCCCTCACTATCGGATCATTATCTGATTACTTTTGATTTCTTTTTACCCGATTACACGCCACTCAGCAATAGTTAGTATAATAGATGTTTATCAGATAGTGCTGTCGCAAAATTTAAGGAAATGATTACTTCGTCGTTAAATTCAATACCAAGTCCTTCAGTAACAGAGGTTTCCCGTACCGACTTTAACCTCTCCCGAATTGATCATTTTGTTGATAGCGCCGTAGGCTCGCTGCGAACAACACTCGACTCTGTAGCTCCTCTTAAAAAGAAGTTAAAAAAGCAAAGAAAGTTTGCTCCTTGGTATAACTCTCAAACCCGTAAGTTAAAACAAATATTGCGAAAATTTGAAAGGAATTGGCGATTAACCAAACTGGAAGAATCTCGTTTAATCTGGACAGACAGTCTCAAAACTTATAAGAGGGGCCTCCGCAATGCCAGAGCAAACTATTACTCAGCATTAATAGAAGAAAACAAGAACAACCCCAGGTTTCTTTTCAGCACTGTAGCCAGGCTGACTGAGAGTCAAAGCTCTATTGAGCCTTGTATTCCTTTAGCCCTTAGCAGTAATGATTTTATGAGCTTTTTTAATGACAAAATTCTAACTATTAGAGGCAAAATTCATGACCTCCTGCCCTCGGATGGTAGGCCTACCTATCTAACCTCAAACACAGCTGTAAGACCTAATATATATTTAGATTGCTTCTCCCCAATTTCTCTTCAAGAATTGACCGCAGTGATTTCTTCATCTAAATCATCAACGTGTCTCTTAGACCCCATCCCAACTAGGCTACTTAAGGAGGTCTTTCCTTTAGTTAACACTCATATATTAGATATGATCAATATATCCTTATTAACAGGCTATGTACCACAGTCTTTTAAGGTAGCTGTAATTAAACCTCTACTAAAAAAGCCCACCCTGGATCCAGAGGTGTTAGCCAACTATAGACCAATATCTAATCTTCCCTTTATGTCAAAGATCCTTGAGAAAGTAGTCGCAGACCAGCTGTGTGATTTTCTCCATGATAATAATTTATTTGAGGAATTTCAGTCAGGATTTAGAGTGCATCATAGCACTGAGACAGCTCTAGTTAAAATTACAAATGACCTTCTGATTGCTTCAGACAAAGGACTCGTCTCTGTTCTTGTTTTATTAGATCTTAGTGCGGCGTTTGACACAACTGACCATCAAATTCTACTGCAGAGACTGGATCACTTAATTGGCCTAAAAGGTTCTGCACTAAGCTGGTTTAAATCTTATTTATCTGATCGTTTTCAGTTTGTTGACGTTCATAATGAATCATCCTTACGTACCAAAGTTTGTTTTGGAGTTCCTCAAGGTTCTGTGCTCGGACCAATCCTATTTACTCTATATATGCTTCCTTTAGGTAACATCATTAGAAATCACTCTATAAACTTCCATTGTTATGTGGATGATACACAGTTGTATTTATCGATGAAGCCAGAAGAAAGTAATCAATTAACTAAACTCCATAACTGCCTTAAAGACATAAAAACCTGGATGAGCACCAATTTCCTGATGTTAAATTCAGACAAAACTGAAGTTATTGTTCTTGGCCCCAAACAACTCAGAGACTCTTTATCTGATGACATAGTTTCTCTAGATGGCATTGCTCTGGCCTCTAGCACTACCGTAAGAAACCTCGGAGTAATATTTGATCAAGATTTGTCTTTTAATTCTCATTTAAAACAAACCTCACGGACTGCATTTTTTCATCTGCATAATATTGTGAAAATTAGGCCTATCCTGACCCGAAAAGATGCAGAAAAATTGGTCCATGCTTTTGTTACCTCAAGGCTGGATTACTGTAACTCTCTATTATCAGGTAGCTCTAGTAAGTCCTTAAAAACTCTCCAGCTAATTCAGAATGCAGCAGCACGTGTACTAACAGGAACTAAGAAACGAGATCATATTTCTCCTGTTTTAGCTTCTCTGCACTGGCTCCCTGTAAAATCCAGAATTGAATTTAAAATCCTACTGTTAACTTATAAAGCTCTAAATGGTCAAGCTCCATCATATCTTAGAGAGCTCATAGTGCCATATTATCCCACCAGAACACTGCGCTCTGAGAACGCAGGGTTACTCGTGGTCCCTAAAGTCTCCAAAAGTAGATCAGGAGCCAGAGCCTTCAGCTATCAGGCTCCTCTCCTGTGGAATCATCTTCCTGTTACGGTCCGGGAGGCAGACACCGTCTCCACATTTAAGACTAGACTTAAGACTTTCCTCTTTGATAAAGCTTATAGTTAGGGCTGGCTCAGGCTTGCCCTGTACCAGCCCCTAGTTAGGCTGACTTAGGCCTAGTCTGCCGGGGGACCCCCCTATAATACACCGGGCACCTTCTCTCTCTCTCTCTCGTATCCTATTACTGCATCTTGCTAACTCGGCCATTCTGGATGTCACTAACTCGGCTTCTTCTCCGGAGCCTTTGTGCTCCACTGTCTCTCAGATTAACTCATATCACAGCGGTGCCTGGACAGTGTGACGTGTGTGGTTGTGCTGCTGCCGTGGTCCTGCCAGATGCCTCCTGCTGCTGCTGCCATCATTAGTCATTAGTCATACTTCTACTGTTATTATACACATATGACTATTGTCACACATGTATACTGCCAGATATTAATACATACTTTCAACATATTGTACCACAGTAGCCAGAACTATAACTATAATATTATTACTTTCATTAATGTTGTTATAAGCTACTGTCATTACCTGCATCTCTCTCTCTCTCTCTGTCTCTCTCTCTCTCTCTCTCTCTCTCTCTCTCTCTCTCTCTCTCTCTGTCTCTCTCTCTCTGTCTCTCTCTCTGTCTCATTGTGTCATATGGATTACTGTTAATTTATTATGCTGATCTGTTCTGTACGACATCTATTGCACGTCTGTCCGTCCTGGAAGAGGGATCCCTCCTCAGTTGCTCTTCCTGAGGTTTCTACCGTTTTTTTTCCCTGTTAAAGGGTTTTTTGGGGAGTTTTTCCTGATCAGCTGTGAGGGTCTTAAGGACAGAGGGATGTCATATGCTGTAAAGCCCTGTGAGGCAAATTGTGATTTGTGATATTGGGCTTTATAAATAAAATTGATTGATTGATTGATTGATTTATTAATCACATGAAACGGTACTGCTGCTGACTGACTGCTCTATCTCAGCCTGTTGCTATGCGCGCTATATACGTCATCGCACCAGAAGGGCAAGGAAACGAGCATGTGCAGAGAGAACGGAATCGCTGGAATCGGGTAGGAGGTGTATACAGGACAGAAAAATTCTTCCATTCGGGTTCTGAAAAGGAATATTCCACCCCTGTGCAGCCGATAAGATTTTCTTTCAGGTTGGCTGTTTTCATTCGTTGAGGTGTTTACAAGGAGCGCTTCTATTCGGGTATGGCTTCCAACCTGAATGCAAAAGGAAAACATGGCTCCGCGTAAACGCATGTAGTGTGTTCAACGTTAGCTAAGTACGTCATCCAGTGGTCAAGACTACCTAGCTAGTTGCCAAGAGTAGTAATAACAGGCTGACCAAACGTCCTCTTTTGCCCGGACATGTCCACATTTGACGTCCTGTCTGGGGGGTGTTTATAAATTATGATAATGTCCGGTTTTCCTTGTGTGTGTGTGTGTTTGAGTGCATATTTCTGTCCGAACCCGACAGTCATTCTGTTTTGTTATGTCCAAAACCGAACCGAGCCCGACATTATTTAATGACTAAAGCACTGAGTTTGTGTCACACAGTTGTCATGGTTACAGGCTATTTAACAAGCCGGGCGTGCGCTGTGGGTGCTCCGCGGAGAGGGAGACCTCCGTGTTGGGGAGATGGCCGCCACAGAAACTTTAGCCCAATTCCAATCCGATCCCTTACACACTCACTGACTTAGAGGCGCGTTCATGTGAAGTGTGTGAGTGTGTGAGGGCTGTCCCATTGTCAAATCTTGGAGTCAGTGAGTCAGTGAGTGAGCCCTTTATGCCCCCTTACCGTAGGTCAGCATCGATGCGGACTTACGGTAAGGAAATTACCCACAGTTCATAGCGCTGTGACGTCAAATGCAGGGGTTGCCCTCGGAACACCAGAAGTGTTATAAAAAAAAACGAACGCACGGTCAGCAGATATGCAAACGTAATGGAAGGAGAGCGAAAAAAGAAGTTTACTTCTAAGTATCAATGTTGCTATTTACAACTATATGTAGTTTGTAATTATTGTAATTATTGTAGTATGATGTTTCCGTCACATCTGATCCAAGAACATTTTTTGTGTCTACAAACAGGGACAGAACAACAAACCATCACCTTCATCAGACTGAGGATGGAACATGAGGCGCAGTTTACTGGGCACAGGAATGCCTCTAGTCAGGGTTTTGAGTAAGTACTCACCTAGCGAACTTTAGAAATGTCAGTTAATGACAATGTTGCCAAAGGATGAATTAAACACAATTATATATATATAAAGCTTGGAATAGTCGGAAATAGGTAATTTATGCACAGTGGCTCTGAGGTTGCATATTTCCTTGTTATGTTCACATACTATATATTGTTCATTGTTTGTTTATGGATTTATTGATTTATGTAGCCTATGTGTGTAGTGTCTGTGTGATGGCACAACTACACGTGTGTGTGTGTGTGTGTGTGTGTGTGTGTGTGTGTGTGTGTGTGTGTGGTGGGGGTGTGGTGGGGGTGTGGTGGGGGTGTCAGGGGTATAGTAATAATATAATGGAGCCATTATCCTGCTTTTGTCATCAGTCTGGTCATAAAGGCGATGGGTCTCCAAAATGAGGTAACCTCAGCCCAGGCCTCAAAAAAATGGGAGAATTTGAAGAAAAGATAAAGATAAAGGGTAAACAGAGTATTATCTTGTGTTATCTGGTGAATGGGCCCCTGGATCACATGTATTTCTGTATCTGGGTGTTTTCCTTTACACTGGTGGTGAAGCTTCGAGAATTATCTGGCTCCAGTCCTATAAATAACCATTAAGGTTTCATCAGAATATGAAATGTGTGAACTGACCCTTGTCTTTCTTTACACAGGACCTGATATTACCGCGAACAGGGTCAGGGACCGAGTGTGGTGAGAGCACATCCGGAAACTGGCCCTATTGTGAGGAGATGCATAAGGTGATGGGGCAGAAGGACTCCATAAAACCTCTGAACCCCATCGCCACCGCCATTGACACGGATGCTGAAGAGGAGGCAACGGCGCCCGCTGCCTCATCCAGCTCCTCTGCGGGGCCATCCACTGCCCCTTCTTCTGGGCCATCCGCCACGCCAGACCCACTGCCTGGGTCCTCAAAACAAACCCCAACAAAAAGAAAAAATGAGGTCCTGAGTATTTGAAGGATTATGGGGAAAGGCAGGAGAAGAGGCAGAGGGAGCTGGACACCAGGGAGGAGGAGAGGGAGAAGAAAAGAGGCTCAGATGGACACCCTCATAGGGATTCTTGGTAAGTTGGTAGAGAAGCACAAATAGTTATTTGTGCTTCTCTACCAACTTGCCATATTTGTGTTGTTTGTTTCATTATAATTTAATTTTTCAGTGACAATAATGGATGCATTTTATTTTTGTTTAAAACAATATTTCAGTTGTATTAATGTGAAATAAAGAGTGCTTTGCATCCATCTCAGTGCAGTGTCCCTTGAATTGCAAAACAAATGTGTTGAAATGTCATTCTTGAGTATTCAAAAACTTCACAGAATGCAGGTATGTGATAATTCAGAGTTTTATTATACACAAAAAATAAAGTAACAACGTAAACTGAAAAAGGGGATTTCCCACATTCCAACAATAAAGTCAACAATCTTGTTACTTTAAAATCAACATGACTCAAAATAGATCAGCTATTTTAGCTATGTAACCATTACTCAACAAAAAACACATTAACCAAATAAATCAACAACAAAAAAAGAATCAACCCATGGTGTAGTCATGATCTACTAATGCATCATGATGCTGTTGGGGTGCTGACACTTGAGCACACAGCCTGGCTCTGATGTGGTCCACACTGCTTTTCTAAACAATGAAACATTACATTAACAAGGATTTAAGATGGTGCATAAACACACATGAAGTCAGAGGAATACCAGTGGTTATATTCCACACACAAAGAATATATATATATATATATATATATATATATATATATATATATATATATATATGTATATATATATCACTTACAGCACTTTTGATGCTAGTTTAGAAAAAACATGCACATGGTAAAAACACAGTAAATTCATTATTCCAAACTTACCTCTTGCCCATTTTGCAACACAAGTGCTTGGATAAGGATTGACTGATCAGGGAGTCTGTCCCTCACACACCTTGTGCGTGCTGACAATAACAGATAAATGATGAACAACATTTTGTAGAGAGGGATAAGTGCTGTCCCATTCCTGTTTGTAGCATCCGGAGCCCTTTCAGACTCCCACACTCAATCACTTACAGCTGACGTCAGTTAAGTCAGTGAGGGTTCAGGGCTTGAGTCTTTGGGGTTTGTCAGACTCTGAACTTTCCCCCAAGATTTTGGACGAAGGTTGAAATTAGGAGTGACCCTGACTATTATTTAATTTTTGAATGGACAGTTACATTGTTTAAAAAAAATTAACGGACAGTAACATTCTTTTAAATATCTATTTATTTAATGTTTTATTTATTATTTTCTAATGACAGGAACGTGGCGGGCAGCAGGGGGCGCGTCATGACTGACAGGTTTTGGACCAATGAGAGAGCTACATTACGTCACCTCTTAGCGCTGTGGACCAATCGGAGAGCAGCTTTCCGGTATTTTCTCTTGATGTCCCGCCTTTCATTTGACAGTAGAGGGATGGTCAAGTTTCACAGGGAGTACCGGAAACAGTAATGCTGCCTTCACAATAAAAGCACCAGATAATAACGGATACATTAAAATGGAGTGATTTATGTCTCAGTTGCGTCACAAAGAAATAAATGTGACCGAGTTTCCTTTTGAGACGAATCCTTGTTTTCTGTTGACTTTGAAATGTTCCGCTTCTGACACAGAGGAACTTTTATTTTGGAGTCTATGACCGGAAACGCGAGTTACTTCTTCGATATTGACGCTGAGTGTCGCGCAGAGGCTGCCCTCGGTGTGTGACGGGGTACCGTCTCCTGTTCATACGTTTTAATTTCTACCATCTAAAATCATTAACCGTTTCACTCCAACATGGCGGCCGCCCCCCGCCTTTTTCCCGCCGTCACGGTTGCGCTGTTGTTTTGTTTTCCCGCCGCGGTGCGCTCGCGCAGAGATGTGCTCGAGCTCGGCGACGCGGACTTCGACTACCTGGCAACGGGGCACGAGACCATGCTGGTGAAATTCTACGCTCCATGGTAACGAGGTGGGGGGGGGGGGGGGGGGGTGGATAATGGCGGACACCTGTCTTTCATCATCTGTCCTCCAGTCATCCTTCTGCCCCCCCCCCCCCCCCCTTTTCCTTTCCTTTCCTTTCCCTCTGTCCCATACGTCCTTACGTCCTCCTTTCTACTCCATCCATGTTTCCTTACTGCTTGTATTTCTTTCCTTTCCTGCTTCCTTGTCTGCTCTCAGGTGTGGACACTGTAAGAAATTGTCTCCAGAGTTTGAGAAAGCAGCGACAAGACTGAAGGGGACTGTCCAGCTGGCCAAGGTAACGTCCCTCTCACCTGTCTCACCTGTCTCTGTCTCACTTGTCTCTGTGTCATCTGTCTCACCTGTCTCTGTCTCACCTGTCTCTGTCTCACCTGTCTCAGGTGGACTGTACAGCTCACTCAGAGACGTGTGCTCGTTTCGGGGTGTCGGGTTACCCCACGCTGAAGATCTTCAGGAATGGAAGAGACTCCGCCCCCTATGATGGACCTCGCACCGCAGGTATCACACGCAAACACACACACACATACACAAACAAACAAGTAAACAAATAAACAGTCACTGTGTGTGTGTGTGTGTGTGTGTGCGCGCGCGCGCGCAGATGGAATCTATCACTACATGAAGAAGCAGACAGGTCCAGACTCCGCCCACCTGAAGACTGACGAAGACCTCCAGACCTTCATCAGCCACTATGACGCCAGTATCATAGGTACGCTGTGATGATGTCACACATCACATGACCTCAGGTGCCATCAGAAGGTCAGCGGTGGTCTTCTGACTGTGTGTGTGTGTGTGTGTGTGTGTGTCTCAGGTTTGTTCTCAGGTGAGGACAGCCCTCATCTGGCTGAGTTCCTGCGAGCTGCTGGTCTGCTCAGAGAACAGTTCAGGTTCGCTCACACCGTCGACCTGAAGCTCGGAGAGAAGTACGGGGTTAGTTCCGAGTGAGTACACACACACGCACACACACAAGTGATCACATGACCTCCTTCAAAGTGTCACACGTACGTCCCTTTGCAAACGTAATTTTTTGTAGCCTTACGTCATCTGACTTTACGTGACAGTACTTTTGCTAACGTAACTTTACTTGGCCTTACTTCATCTGACTTTACGTGATAGTGTTTTTGCTAGCATATTTTTATGTAGCCTTACGTCATCTGACTTTACATGTCAGTACTTTTGTTAACGTAACTTTATGTAGCCTTACGTCATCTGACTTTACGTGTCAGTACTTTTGCTCACGTAACTTTATGTAGCCTTACTTCTTCTGACTTTACGTGTCAGTACTTTTGCTAACGTAACTTTATGTAGCCTTACGTCATCTGACTTTACGTGTCAGTACTTTTGTTTACGTAACTTTATGTAGCCTTACTTCATCTGATTTTACGTGACAGTACTTTTGCTAACCTAACTTTATGTAGCCTTACTGCATCTGACTTTACGTGACAGTACTTTTGCTAACGTAACTTTATGTAGCCTTACTTCATCTGATTTTACGTGACAGTACTTTTGCTAACCTAACTTTATGTAGCCTTACTGCACCTGACTTTACGTGACAGTACTTTTGCTAATGTAACTTTATGTAGCCTTACTTCATCTGATTTTACGTGACAGTACTTTTGCTAACCTAACTTTATGTAGCCTTACTTCATCTGACTTTACGGGACAGTACTTTTGCTATCGTAACTTTATGTAGCCTTACTTCATCTGATTTTACGTGACAGTACTTTAGCTAACGTAACTTTACTTAGCCTTACTTCTCCTGACTTTACATGTCAGTACTTTTGCTATCGTAACTTTATGTAGCCTTACTTCTTCTGACTTTACATGTCAGTACTTTTGCTAACGTAACTTTATGTAGCCTTACTGCATCTGACTTTACGGGACAGTACTTTTGCTATCGTAACTTTATGTAGCCTTACTTCATCTGATTTTACGTGACAGTACTTTAGCTAACGTAACTTTACTTAGCCTTACTTCATCTGACTTTACGGGACAGTACTTTTGCTAACGTAACTTTACTTAGCCTTACTTCATCTGACTTTACGTGATAGTTGTTTTGCTAGTGACAGTACTTTTGCTAACCTAACTTTGTGTAGCCTTACTGCATCTGACTTTACGTGACAGTACTTTTGCTAATGTAACTTTATGTAGCCTTACTTCATCTGATTTTACGTGACAGTACTTTTGCTAACCTAACTTTATGTAGCCTTACTGCATCTGACTTTACGTGACAGTACTTTTGCTAACGTAACTTTATGTAGCCTTACTTCATCTGATTTTACGTGACAGTACTTTTGCTAACCTAACTTTATGTAGCCTTACTGCACCTGACTTTACGTGACAGTACTTTTGCTAATGTAACTTTATGTAGCCTTACTTCATCTGATTTTACGTGACAGTACTTTTGCTAACCTAACTTTATGTAGCCTTACTGCATCTGACTTTACGGGACGGTACTTTTGCTAACGTAACTTTATGTAGCCTTACTTCATCAGGCTTTACGTGTCAGTACTTTTGCTCATGTAACTTTTTGTAGCCTTACTTCACCTGACTTTACCTGACAGTACTTTTGCTAATGTAACTTTACTTGGCCTTACTTCATCTGACTTCACCTTATAGTGCTTTTGCTAGCGTATTTTTATGTAGCCTAACATTATCTGACTACGTGTCAGTACTTTTGCAAACTTAATGTTACAATGTTTCAGGAGCGTGTTGCTGTTCCGTCCTCCCAGACTGGATAATAAGTTTGAGGACAGTGTGGTCGTCTTCAGAGACTACCTGACCATCGGATCTCTGAGACGCTTCATTAGAGACAACATGTGAGTGTCTCTCAGTGTCCTCAGTCCAGTTTGACAACAGCAGCACCTGGTGGAGATCCGAGGACCTGTCTTTGTCTACCTGTCTGTCCCCAGATATGGACTGTGTCCTCACATGACTGCAGAGAACAGAGACCGTCTGAGAGTCCGAGATCTGCTGACGGCGTACTATGACCTGGACTACCACCACAACGTCCGTGGGTCCAACTACTGGAGGAACAGGTAAACAAATGAAAAGATAAACATATACAGGAAACACATGAACAGGTTAACATATACAGGAAACACATGAACAGGTAAACATATACAGGAAACACATGAACAGGTAAACATATACAGGAAACACATGGACAGGTTAACATATACAGGAAACACATGGACAGGTTAACATATACAGGAGACACATGAACAGGTTAACATATACAGGAAACACACGGACAGGTTAACATATACAGGAAACACACGGACAGGTAAACATAAACAGGAAACACATGGACAGGTTAACATATACAGGAAACACATAGACAGGTAAACATATACAGGAAACACACGGACAGGTAAACATAAACAGGAAACACATGAACAGCACAACATGAAACACGTGGACAGGTAAACATATACAGGAAACACGTGGACAGGTAAACATAAACAGGAAACACATGGACAGGTTAACATATACAGGAAACACACGGACAGGTAAACATATACAGGAAACACACGGACAGGTAAACATATACAGGAAACACACGGACAGGTTAACACGGTCAGTGTCAGTTACTATGGCAACTGACTGTGAACCTAACCTGGTCGGGAGCAGGTTTTCTTCAATGAACCTCGAGTTTCTAGCTGTCTCCTCCCTCTTACGCCACACACGCAGTGTGATTCATTCATTCATTTAGTGTTGCGCGGGTTTCAGCAAGTTCGATCATCTGTCCTCAAGGTAAAGTCGGATCCTGAAGTGTGTTCTTGTTTTAAAATTACTTTTTTCGACCATGGCATGTCCGTTCTTGGAGGACCCTGTGGACGAAGAGGCAGTGTTACTGAGGAGGGAGTTACGCATTCGTCAGGAGATTATTCACAGGCCCAGAACTGACGTATTATCATTTCCAGAACATTTTCTTTTTGAACGGTACCGTTTCACATCACAGTCCATCATTTATATCCATAACCTCATCCGTCGTGACATAACCAACGTCACCAACCGTGGACGTGCACTTTCATCTACCCTGATTCTTTGTGTTGCTCTAGTTTTCTGTATAATATCGGAGATGCAGAAAATATCAGTGCGGCCACTGTCTGCAGAGCCGTAAGAAAAGTGTCCCTAGCTCTGAAACGTACGTCTATTAAACTTTTTTGTTGTGTTCCCTGGACATAAACCTGTGAGGGTCATCAAGGAGGAGTTCCACAGGACTGCAGGTGAATGATGTAGAAATCAGTTCAAATTTATGATTATAAATCATATTCGGTTAATGACATGGTGCTGCAACCTCAGACTGGGATTAGTCATTTTAATTTCTTTTAGGATTTCCCGGTGTGATAGAGTGCACTGATGGAACCCACATTCCCATCATTGCTCCTTCACACAATGAAGGAGACCATGTGAATATGAAGTCCATTCACAGCATTAATGTGCAGGTAGATTGACTGTCTCAAAATGTCAGACTGCATCACACTGCAAAAACTCAAAATCATACCAAGAATATGTGTCTTATTTCTAGTCAAAACAAATCACACCTAAAAGTAACTTGTTTTTAGACCATTTTCACTTGAAAAATAATGAGGTGGGATTGCATCTAAGTGAACTAAATTTTAGCTTTAACACCATTCCACCTGTTTGCATCTGCAGCCTAACATTATTGTGATTGCATAAATGTATAAAATAAATTTAAACTTAGGCTACGCATTGACTCGAGCAGTAATTTTCTCCCACGCTGATTCCGATGACGGCTTTTTTAAGTCGTGGTGCACGCGCTTAACTCAGAGTGTACAAACTCTAAACAGGTAAACATATACAGGAAACACACGGACAGGTAAACATATACAGGAAACACACGGACAGGTTAACATATACAGGAAACACATGGACAGGTTAACATATACAGGAAACACACGGACAGGTAAACATATACAGGAAACACACGGACAGGTAAACATATACAGGAAACACACGGACAGGTAAACATATACAGGAAACACACGGACAGGTAAACATATACAGGAAACACACGGACAGGTTAACATATACAGGAAACACATGGACAGGTTAACATATACAGGAAACACACGGACAGGTAAACATATACAGGAAACACACGGACAGGTAAACATATACAGGAAACACACGGACAGGTAAACATATACAGGAAACACATAGACAGGTAAACATATACAGGAAACACACGGACAGGTAAACATAAACAGGAAACACATGGACAGGTTAACATATACAGGAAACACATAGACAGGTAAACATATACAGGAAACACACGGACAGGTAAACATAAACAGGAAACACATGAACAGGTAAACATATACAGGAAACACATGGACAGGTAAACATATACAGGAAACACATGGACAGGTTAACATATACAGGAAACACATGGACAGGTAAACATATACAGGAAACACATGGACAGGTTAACATATACAGGAAACACATGGACAGGTTAACATATACAGGAAACACATGGACAGGTAAACATAAACAGGAAACACACGGATAGGTAAACATATACAGGAAACACACGGACAGGTAAACATATACAGGAAACACTTGGACAGGTAAACATAAACAGGAAACACACGGACAGGTAAACATATACAGGAAACACACGGACAGGTAAACATAAACGGGAAACACACGGACAGGTAAACATAAACGGGAAACACACGGACAGGTAAACATAAACGGGAAACACATGGACAGGTTAACATATACAGGAAACACATGGACAGGTTAACATATACAGGAAACACGTGGACAGGTTAACATATACAGGAAACACACGGATAGGTAAACATAAACAGGAAACACACGGACAGGTAAACATATACAGGAAACACACGGACAGGTAAACATAAACGGGAAACACACGGACAGGTAAACATATACAGGAAACACACGGACAGGTAAACATAAACGGGAAACACACGGACAGGTAAACATATACAGGAAACACGTGGACAGGTAAACATATACAGGAAACACACGGACAGGTAAACATATACAGGAAACACACGGACAGGTAAACATATACAGGAAACACACGGACAGGTTAACATATACAGGAAACACATGGACAGGTTAACATATACAGGAAACACACGGACAGGTAAACATATACAGGAAACACACGGACAGGTTAACATATACAGGAAACACACGGACAGGTAAACATATACAGGAAACACACGGACAGGTAAACATATACAGGAAACACACGGACAGGTAAACATATACAGGAAACACACGGACAGGTTAACATATACAGGAAACACACGGACAGGTTAACATATACAGGAAACACACGGACAGGTAAACATATACAGGAAACACACGGACAGGTAAACATATACAGGAAACACACGGACAGGTTAACATATACAGGAAACACACGGACAGGTTAACATATACAGGAAACACACGGACAGGTAAACATATACAGGAAACACACGGACAGGTAAACATATACAGGAAACACACGGACAGGTAAACATATACAGGAAACACACGGACAGGTAAACATATACAGGAAACACACGGACAGGTTAACATATACAGGAAACACATGGACAGGTTAACATATACAGGAAACACACGGACAGGTAAACATATACAGGAAACACACGGACAGGTAAACATAAACGGGAAACACACGGACAGGTAAACATATACAGGAAACACGTGGACAGGTAAACATATACAGGAAACACGTGGACAGGTAAACATATACAGGAAACACACGGACAGGTAAACATATACAGGAAACACACGGACAGGTAAACATATACAGGAAACACACGGACAGGTTAACATATACAGGAAACACACGGACAGGTTAACATATACAGGAAACACACGGACAGGTAAACATATACAGGAAACACACGGACAGGTTAACATATACAGGAAACACACGGACAGGTTAACATATACAGGAAACACACGGACAGGTAAACATATACAGGAAACACACGGACAGGTAAACATATACAGGAAACACACGGACAGGTTAACATATACAGGAAACACACGGACAGGTTAACATATACAGGAAACACATGAACAGGTAAACATATACAGGAAACACACGGACAGGTAAACATATACAGGAAACACACGGACAGGTTAACATATACAGGAAACACACGGACAGGTTAACATATACAGGAAACACACGGACAGGTAAACATATACAGGAAACACACGGACAGGTAAACATATACAGGAAACACACGGACAGGTAAACATATACAGGAAACACACGGACAGGTTAACATATACAGGAAACACATGGACAGGTTAACATATACAGGAAACACACGGACAGGTAAACATATACAGGAAACACACGGACAGGTAAACATATACAGGAAACACACGGACAGGTAAACATATACAGGAAACACATAGACAGGTAAACATATACAGGAAACACACGGACAGGTAAACATAAACAGGAAACACATGAACAGGTAAACATAAACAGGAAACACATGGACAGGTAAACGTATACAGGAAACACATGAACAGGTAAACATATACAGGAAACACACGGACAGGTTAACATATACAGGAAACACACGGACAGGTTAACATATACAGGAAACACACGGACAGGTTAACATATACAGGAAACACACGGACAGGTAAACATATACAGGAAACACACGGACAGGTAAACATAAACAGGAAACACATGGACAGGTAAACATATACAGGAAACACACGGACAGGTAAACATATACAGGAAACACACGGACAGGTAAACATAAACAGGAAACACATGGACAGGTTAACATATACAGGAAACACATAGACAGGTAAACATATACAGGAAACACGGACAGGTAAACATAAACAGGAAACACATGAACAGGTAAACATAAACAGGAAACACATGGACAGGTAAACATAAACAGGAAACACATGGACAGGTAAACATATACAGGAAACACATGAACAGGTAAACATATACAGGAAACACATGGACAGGTTAACATATACAGGAAACACATGGACAGGTTAACATATACAGGAAACACATGGACAGGTAAACATATACAGGAAACACAGGAACAGGTTAACATATACAGGAAACACATGGACAGGTTAACATATACAGGAAACACATGGACAGGTTAACATATACAGGAAACACATGGACAGGTAAACATATACAGGAAACACATGGACAGGTTAACATATACAGGAAACACACGAACAGGTAAACATATACAGGAAACACATGGACAGGTTAACATATACAGGAAACACATGGACAGGTAAACATATACAGGAAACACATGGACAAGTAAACATATACAGGAAACACATGGACAGGTTAACATATACAGGAAACACATGGACAGGTAAACATATACAGGAAACACATGGACAAGTAAACATATACAGGAAACACATGGACAGGTTAACATATACAGGAAACACTTGGACAGGTAAACATAAACAGGAAACACACGGACAGGTAAACATATACAGGAAACACACGGACAGGTAAACATAAACGGGAAACACACGGACAGGTAAACATAAACGGGAAACACACGGACAGGTAAACATAAACGGGAAACACATGGACAGGTTAACATATACAGGAAACACATGGACAGGTTAACATATACAGGAAACACGTGGACAGGTTAACATATACAGGAAACACACGGATAGGTAAACATATACAGGAAACACGTGGACAGGTTAACATAAACAGGAAACACACGGACAGGTTAACATATACAGGAAACACATGGACAGGTTAACATATACAGGAAACACGTGGACAGGTTAACATAAACAGGAAACACACGGACAGGTAAACATATACAGGAAACACACGGACAGGTAAACATAAACGGGAAACACACGGACAGGTAAACATATACAGGAAACACGTGGACAGGTAAACATATACAGGAAACACATGGACAGGTAAACATATACAGGAAACACATGGACAGGTAAACGTATACAGGAAACACATGAACAGGTAAACATATACAGGAAACACGTGGACAGGTAAACATATACAGGAAACACGTGGACAGGTTAACATATACAGGAAACACACGGACAGGTAAACATATACAGGAAACACGTGGACAGGTAAACATATACAGGAAACACACGGACAGGTAAACATATACAGGAAACACACGGACAGGTAAACATATACAGGAAACACACGGACAGGTAAACATATACAGGAAACACGTGGACAGGTAAACATATACAGGAAACACACGGACAGGTAAACATATACAGGAAACACACGGACAGGTAAACATGAACAGGAAACACATGGACAGGTAAACATATACAGGAAACACATGGACAGGTAAACATATACAGGAAACACACGGACAGGTAAACATATACAGGAAATACGTGGACAGGTAAACATGAACAGGAAACACATGGACAGGTAAACATATACAGGAAACACATGGACAGGTAAACATATACAGGAAACACACGGACAGGTAAACATATACAGGAAACACGTGGACAGGTAAACATGAACAGGAAACACATGGACAGGTAAACGTATACAGGAAACACATGGACAGGTAAAGACACTTTTTGTGGTTGAGCCCCGCCCCTTCTGTCTTGTTGCCAGGGTGTTGAGAGTGGCGTCAAAATATTCTGGGAGGGGCCTGACATTCTCAGTAGCCAATAAGAAGGACTTCCTGTCTGAGCTGGAGGACGACTTCGGTCTGGGGACGTCGGACGGAGGAGAGCTGCCATTTGTCACTATCCGGACCAAACTGGGCCACAAGTACACCATGAGGGAGGAGTTCACGTATGTAACCAGGCCAAACCAGGCTAAAATAATACACCATGAGGGAGGAGTTCACGTTTGCTTACCTGTATGACATCACACATGTTGAGCCAATCTGGTCACAGTAGTGTGTGTGTGTGTGTGTGTGTGTGTGTGTGTGTCAGGAGGGATGGGCGGTCCTTGGAGAGGTTCCTGGACGAGTTCTTCGCAGGTCATCTGAAACGTTTTGTGAAGTCTGAGCCCATCCCTGAGAGGAACACTGCTGCTGTCAAGGTGAGACTCTGAGCCACGCTCCCTTTAATATCATTAACATTTACACCCTCAGCAGGAAGCAGAGAGGATGATGAGAGTCAAACAGCCGACACCGTGGTCACATAGTCAGTGTCTGTCTTGTCTCTGACCTGTGACCTGTGACCTGTGTTTGCAGGTGGTCGTTGCCGAGTCTTTCGATGAGGTTGTCAATGATCCAAATAAGGACGTCCTGATTCAGTTCTTCTCTCCGTCCTGTCCTCACTGTAAGAAACTGGAGCCGGTCTACAGAGACCTCGCTGACACAGTATGTACATCATCTTCAAGTTAGCTTGCAAACAAGGTAGGCTATGCTAACAAGGAAATGTGTCAGTGAACTAGAATATTAACGAGTTCGCTTGCTAACCAGATTGGCTATGCTAATAAGTATATATTTTAGCCTATTTGAAAGCTTACTTGTTAACATGGTCTTACTAGCTAATGAGCTAATATTCTAGTATATAAGCACGTTCACATGTTAGCATAGCCTACTTAGTTAGCAAGCTAACTAGCTAATATGCTAGTCTATTAGCAAGTTCACTTGTTAGAATAGCCTATATAGTAAGCAAGCTAACTGGCTAATAATCTAGTCTGTTAGCATGTTCACTTGTTAGCATAGCCTACCTAGTTAGCAAGCTAACTGGCTAATATTCTAGTCTATTAGCATGTTCACTTGTTAGCATAGCCTACCTAGTTAGCAAGCTAACTGGCTAATATTCTAGTCTATTAGAATATTTACTTAATAGCATAATCTACTTGGATAGTTTTTTTTAGAGCTATTGTTTGGATTAAAACCTCTGTCTGTCCCTCTGTCCGTCAGCTGTCTTCTGATCCAAACATTGTCATTGCCAAGATGAACGCTGCAGATAACGATGTTCCACTGGGATACGACATCCAGGGGTGAGACATCAGCAACTGCTTCCTCCTGTCTCCGTCTCTCCGTCTCTGTCTCTGAAACTGTCCCTCTGTCCCTTCACAGGTATCCCACCATTTACTTTGCTCCCGTGGGCCGGAAGGACGAGCCAATCAGATACGAGGTTAACAACTTCCTGTCCACAGTCCATCATCTCCGTCTCACTCATTGTGTCACATTACATCTGGTCACATGATGTCCTCCTCTGTGTGTCCTCAGGGGGGTCGAGAGCTCAAAGACTTCCTGAAGTTCCTGAAGAGCAAGGCGAGTCATAGTGTGGTGTCCACTGGGTCCAGGGATGAACTCTGACATGTCCATCCAGGCCGATCAGGTCCAACGGAAGCAGCTGGTCTCCATGACAACGGACATTAAATCTCATCTCCATTGCTACTCAGTCCAAGCTGGTACGTTCTGGTACCACCGGAAGGAGGTGGAGCTACATCACTGCAGACCACTGATTGGTTGGAGAGAGTTGTCACTTTGGTGACATGAGACATCCTGCACGAGCCCACCATTTTGTTTTTGTTTATTTAGTTTTTTATTTATTTTCATCATTTAACAAACATTACGCCGCAAATTTGGGATTTCCCCATAATGTTGGATTTTAGCACATTAGCTAACATTAGCTTCAATTGCAAAACAAATACGGGAGTTTCCCATAATGTAAGCTTTTTAGCCAAGCTAACGTTAGCATCAGTAGCAAAACAAATATTGGATTACCCCATAATGTTAGCTTTTCAGTGCTTGAGCTAACGTTAGCTTCAATGGCAAAACAAATATTGAATTTCCCTGGAATGTTAGCTTTTTAACGCATTAGCTAACATTAGCTTCAGTGGCAAAACATATTGGACATACTCTACGATGACCTAAGAGAAACATTCTTTGACAAAGTATCAACACATGTAGGTCTGTCCCAGGATAAACAAATAATTAAATGGTTATTTGATAATCATATATTTGCAATATCCAATTATATCCATAAAGTGTGGAACAGAAGAAAGCAACAACTTATGCATACAGATAGATCCTGGCTCTAAAGATTGTCCTTTTTATTTTGTTTCATTTATTTTTGTAAATAAAATTTTATGTCGTCTTTACTGTTCTATGTTGGCATGAAGGCACTGGAAAATGTTTTGTTTAAAATGTGTCTGAATAATCCCATGAGGGATGCGCTGTCTTGGGCAGCCAGACACGTAAATAAAATTTCATTCTTCTTTTATTGGATTTCCCAGTAATGTTAGCCTTTAGCGCATTAGCTAACATTAGCTTCAATGGCAAAACATAATGGATTTCCCAGTAATTGTTAGCCTTTAGCGCATTAGCTAACATTAGCTTCAATTGCAAAACAAATATTGGATTTCCCAGTAATGTTAACTTTTAGCGCATTAGCTAACATTAGCTTCAATAGCAAAACAAAGGAGGAGACAAGCTTTTATTTTGTCTTTTTCAAATGGAACTTCCTATCACTGTGCCCAGTGTTCTTTATATTCCTATTTATTTTATATAAAAAAGAAAATACTTTATTGATTTCATCCTGTGTGTAAATTGTTTGTGTTTTCTTATTTATTGATGGAACTGTAGTGGAACATCAAACTGATGCACAAATCTTCTCAGAGCCTTACGGCTGCCAGTTCCCACTGAGGAGGAGCGTTCAATAAAACTCTGACAGCTGGTTTGTGTTTGTCGTCGTGTCCCTGCTACACTCAGCTGGTTGTGACTCGTTAGCATGTCATTGTTGTGTGTGGAGAGATCTGTGTGTGAGTAGAATCTGAAATAAATTCCTTCTAGTAAATACATTTATTTTTATATGTCGTTAGGGAATGTTCATTATCTTTTTTGGGGGGAGGGGTGGTGCAAATATAGGTGAGGCATGTCAAATAATATTTTAAGCACCAGGGTGGACTTATGGTTTTTAATTCTGGCTCAGGGTCGGGGCATACACATTTAAATACTTTTAATTTCAAAGTTTTTCATAGTTTTTCCCAACAATTTTTGATAATTTTGTTTGTTTGTGATGATTTTTTCTGTAAAAACTAAAATGTGTTCTTGTAAAAATTTTTGGTGCGTTCTTTTTTTTTGTTTTTTAATTTTGATTCATTTTCTCTTTCTGATGAATTTGTTTTGTAAGTTTTGGGGCTCTTGGGGGCTTTTTATACATTTTGTTAAAATTTCCTTTAAAAATGTATGTCTATGTTTTTGTGGTGATCTTTTTTCCATTGAACATTTTTGCATTTTTTGAGGGGGGGGGGGGGGGGGGGTTAATGTTTCCTTTAAACAAATTTGGCAATTTTTTTTAAATGTAAATGTGTGGGTTTGGAAGGCAGATCTTCTTTTAAAATGTATTACAGCCAGATACAGTAAAAACACAAAGGCTTCCATCAGGAAAAAAATCATAACTGAATCTGAGCTGAAAATAGTGATATTTCATTAAGATCATTTTATTCTATGTCTCATTTAAAATGTGTCAAAAAATAAATCACCTCCCTCTCATAAATAAACAACGGTCCCTTACATAAAAATCATGTAACAGATGTGATGATGTTACTGGTGACAGTGACACAAAATATGAAATACATCAGTATTTAAATACATGCCAGTTTCCTTTTAAAATGCATTTGTATGCATTTATGAATAGATTTTCAAATTGAATAAATGTATATTTACTTACTTTTCTAAGTTGTTGTTTGTAAGTTATGTTTTAAATCTAAATCCACTGATATCTTGTTTTTATTTCGAACAGAATAATAAAAACTTCTGACGAACAACATGACGGCTGTAAAATCATGGAGAGTGTAAATGAGGTGTTGGTGTTTCCATAGACGTGTCTGTGGGTGTTTCACCATAAAAGGCTGAGCCTGTCTCCGCTCATTTCAGCTCATTGACTCAATTGGCGGACGCGCCTGTCAGTCACAGTGATCCTCTCAGCTGATTGGTTGGGCTGTGGTTGATTTCCCGCCCCTGCCGCTAAGACCTCCCTCTCTCTCCCTCCCAGAACCTTCCAGGCCGAAGCAGTCCGACACGCGCCGTCACGATGATGGGCCAGCAGGTTTTAGTGCTCAGTAAGTACCGAAAATCTTCAATCTTCATCTTGAAACATGTCTGCGTTAACACCGGGGGCTCCGCGGTACCGGGACTCTGCCCGGTTTACAGCGGCCCTGCTGCGACACAAAGCGGACACCGGCAGTTCCCCCAGCCGCGGAGCATGTGCTTCCTCCCACCGTGCGCTAACAGTTAGCATCGTCAGCTCGTGTTCCCAATGAGGCGATATGCTAGGCTAATAAATCCCTTTACTCAGCATAGAGATAGAGTTAGCCTGCTAACATGCTAACAGCGTCAGTATCTTTGTGTTTAATGCTAATTCATTAGCATGTAGCTTTAATGTCACCGCGGTGTTTTAATGAAGAAATAGAGTACAGGTCGTGACCGGATGTGACTCAGCACTTTTTGATTATAATGTAACAGACTGAAGATAAAAACGAGCTAATGTTAATGTTAGCCGGCGGTGCTAATGTTAGCTAACAGCGGATAATGTGTCCGCAGTTTAACGTTCTTTTGTTGAGGCAGCACACACACCCTCACTGATCGATCACATCTCATATCGATGTTATTGATTCAGTGTGTTATCACATATTTCATATTAATGCGTATAAACGCTGCGTGTCCTTTTTCTGAAGCTGCTCGTTCATTGAAGATCAAACTTTGTTAATCCCACACAGAGTGACATGAGAAACAAATGAGACAAAATAAACTCTATTGATTCTCAGAGACGTTCAGCAGCACAGACTGAAATATCAACAATAAAGATGAGATTATAATGAACGGTCCAGCCAGAGCACATTTTATATAACAGCGTCATTTAAAGTGCTGAAGGAGCAGATAATGCATCATAAAAATACAATTTCAAATATTAAATATTGTACAATTACAAATGTAGAATATACCTAAATATAATAGGTGGACGCCACGTGCAGGAGTGACTTGGCGTATCCTTGATACAGTTTGTACCACATCCTCTGTCCACTAGAGGGAGCTGGAGAACGCACTAATGATATGTTTTTATACATCAAATACCCACCACAGCATTTAAGTCTCAGATAAATCAAATGATAAATGTCTGATAAGACGTACTTCCTGTCAACGCACGGTGGCGCTGTGAGTATCAGGAAATGTGGTCATACAGATGTGTTCAGGGCGGGACTAATATGAATCACGTGAAGTTTGGTGGAGATCCGACTTTTTACACCAAAGTTGTAGCAGTTTCATGGCGAGACCTCAAAATTCAACGCTCCGCAGCGGGCGTGCCATTCAACATTGGGATGGTCTTGTTATAACTTTTGGTCACAACGTAGTCACGCTAACATCTGAAGCCAGTCGGATTAAATCTGAAGGACAAGTTTGTAAAAACACAACACATGGGAAACACCAACAATGACCACGAAATTCAAAATGGCCGACTTCATGTTGAGTTTAGGCAATGGGTCCAAGAGAATTTTATTGTGCATTTGGGCATGATGCAGGTATGTGCCGATTTTCATGCATGTTGGTAAAACACATGTGGGGGGGGGGCTGCACTTTAATGGGCGTGGCCAAGTCATTTCGCCACGCCCACCGACGAAACTCACATCACTTGCTATGAAGTCTCGCACCCTATGAAGCCTAGACCTGGACTACACCTCACACCACTATGAAGCCTAGACCTGGACTACACCTCGCACTGAGGTCGGTGCTCGGGCCCTAAATATAATATATAAAATATAAAAAATGTAAAATGCACATAAATGAACAGCGAACACAAAATATATAGAATATTAAAATATAAATATTGAAGTTACATAAGATATAAATATAAGATATAGTTTAAAATATTGATATATAAATAGAAATATGTAAATATATAATATACATAAATAAAAAATTCATAAAAGATATAAAATATACCATTGAGAAAAAAATGTAAAATGTATGAACAAAGTTAAGGACACAGATTTACAATTAAAGAGAAGAGAAAAAAACAAAAGGTCAAATTAATTATTGAATGATTTAAAAACATCCGCATAAACAGTTCAGAGCGGAGGAGCAAAGATAAACTAGATATTTCAGTCAGTCAGCGGTCGTTACAGGGCGGGGCAGGGGGAGGAAAACAGGAAGTGTTCAGAGTCATCAACACACTTCCTCTCCAGGTAACGAGTGTCATTAATAAATGTGTCAACTTCCTGTGTGTGTTTCCTGTGCAGACCAGAACATCAAGAGAGAGTCGGGACGTAAAGTTCAGACAGGAAACATCAATGCTGCCAAGGTCAGTGAGCCAGAGGGGGTGGAGTCTACCTGAGGGTCATGACACACCTGCTGCACACACTGACTGCAGTTTGAGTCGTTGGGTTTCTCCGTAACGTTAGCTTGTTAGCACGTTAGCTTATTGTTTTGCTGTTGGAGCTAACATTAGCTAATGTGCTAAAAAGTTTGCATTGCAGTGTAATCCGATATTTGTTTTGCTATTGAAGCTAACGTTAGCTAATGTGTGTGTTTCAGACCATAGCAGATGTGATCAGGACGTGCCTCGGCCCTCGGGCCATGATGAAGGTGAGATCATCATCATCACACAAACATTCACCCACACCCTGACAGTGTCATTGATTCATTGAGTAATCGTGTGTGTGTGTGTGTGTGTGTGTGTGTGTGTGTGTGTGTGTGTAGATGCTGCTCGACCCCATGGGAGGAATCGTGATGACCAATGATGGAAACGCCATCCTCAGAGAGGTCAGCAGATGTTTATATGTTTACATTAAACATACAGGGCATGCCTGATGATGATGTCATTGCTGAGGACCTGCATCTCCATGGTAACAGATCCAGGTCCAGCATCCAGCAGCCAAGTCCATGATTGAGATCAGCCGCACGCAGGACGAGGAGGTGGGAGACGGGACCACGTCTGTCATCATCCTGGGTGAGTCTGCCGATGACATCATGAGAGGAAGTGATATCAGATCCTTTCAGATTAAAATCGACTATCCTCACAGGGTTCACTGTCCTCACAGTGTGGACATGTAGACTGTCCTCACAGTGTTCACTGTCCTCACAGTGTGGTCATGTAGACTGTCCTCACAGTGTTCATTGTCCTCACAGTGTTCACTGTCCTCACAGTGTGGACATGTAGACTGTCCTCACAGTGTTCATTGTCCTCACAGTGTTCACTGTCCTCACAGTGTGAACATGTAGACTGTCCTCACAGTGTGAACATGTTGACTGTCCTCACAGTGTGGACATGTTGACTGTCCTCACAGTGTGGACATGTTGACTGTCCTCACAGTGTGGACATGTTGACTGTCCTCACAGTGTGGACATGTTGACTGTCCTCACAGTGTGGACATGTTGACTGTCCTCACAGTGTTCACTGTCCTCACAGTGTGAACATGTAGACTGTCCTCACAGTGTGGACATGTTGACTGTCCTCACAGTGTTCACTGTCCTCACAGTGTGGACATGTTGACTGTCCTCACAGTGTGGACATGTTGACTGTCCTCACAGTGTTCACTGTCCTCACAGTGTGAACATGTAGACTGTCCTCACAGTGTGGACATGTTGACTGTCCTCACAGTGTGGACATGTTGACTGTCCTCACAGTGTGGACATGTTGACTGTCCTCACAGTGTGGACATGTTGACTGTCCTCACAGTGTTCACTGTCCTCACAGTGTGAACATGTAGACTGTCCTCACAGTGTGGACATGTTGACTGTCCTCACAGTGTTCACTGTCCTCACAGTGTGGACATGTTGACTGTCCTCACAGTGTGGACATGTAGACTGTCCTCACAGTGTGAACATGTAGACTGTCCTCACAGTGTGGACATGTTGACTGTCCTCACAGTGTGAACATGTAGACTGTCCTCACAGTGTGGACATGTTGACTGTCCTCACAGTGTGAACATGTAGACTGTCCTCACAGTGTGGACATGTTGACTGTCCTCACAGTGTGAACATGTAGACTGTCCTCACAGTGTGGACATGTTGACTGTCCTCACAGTGTTCACTGTCCTCACAGTGTGGACATGTTGACTGTCCTCACAGTGTGAACATGTAGACTGTCCTCACAGTGTGAACATGTAGACTGTCCTCACAGTGTGGACATGTTGACTGTCCTCACAGTGTGGACATGTTGACTGTCCTCACAGTGTGGACATGTTGACTGTCCTCACAGTGTGGACATGTTGACTGTCCTCACAGTGTTCACTGTCCTCACAGTGTGAACATGTAGACTGTCCTCACAGTGTGGACATGTTGACTGTCCTCACAGTGTTCACTGTCCTCACAGTGTGGACATGTTGACTGTCCTCACAGTGTGGACATGTAGACTGTCCTCACAGTGTGAACATGTAGACTGTCCTCACAGTGTGGACATGTTGACTGTCCTCACAGTGTGAACATGTAGACTGTCCTCACAGTGTGGACATGTAGACTGTCCTCACAGTGTGAACATGTAGACTGTCCTCACAGTGTGGACATGTAGACTGTCCTCACAGTGTGGACATGTTGACTGTCCTCACAGTGTGGACATGTTGACTGTCCTCACAGTGTGGACATGTTGACTGTCCTCACAGTGTGGACATGTTGACTGTCCTCACAGTGTGGACATGTAGACTGTCTTCACAGTGTATTTTGTGTGTTAAACAATGTGTGTTGTGTTCTTCTGTAACGTGTGTGCGTACATGCAGCGGGGGAGATGCTGGCGGTAGCAGAGCAGTTCCTGGAGCAGCAGATGCACCCGACGGTGATCATTGGCGCCTACAGACGGGCTCTGGAGGACATGTTGGACACTCTGAAGGACATCAGGTACACACAGAGGCTTTTATTGTGAAAGGGCAGCAGAAGGGAGACGGTGTTAAAATACTGATGATGATGTCACACCCCAGCATCCCTGTGGACACGGTGGACCGCTCCATGATGCTGAAGATCGTCCACTCGGCTATCAACACCAAAGCGGTGAGCCGCTGGTCAGAGCTGGCGTGCAGCATTGCGCTGGACGCCGTCCGCACCGTGGAGCTGGAAGACAATGGACGCAAGGAGATCGACATCAAGAAGTATGCCAAAGTGGAGAAGGTAACCACTTTCTGTCTGTCCAGCACTGATGATCACCATTGGATGCATCTGCTGACACTTCCTGTCACGTGTTGTTGTGGTGTGTTCAGGTTCCTGGCGGGATCATCGAGGACTCGTGTGTCCTGAAAGGCGTGATGGTCAACAAAGATGTGACACACCCGAGGATGAGACGCGTCATCAAAGAGCCACGCATCGTCCTGCTGGACTGTTCCCTGGAGTACAAGAAGGGCGAGAGCCAGGTGAGACACACCTGAATTCATGTAAACAACAGCTAATGATGCTAAAAATGCTAACAACAAATTAGAAACGACTGCTGGACCTGAAGCGGTCTGAGTTGACTGAGGGGTGTCCGACTTTAAAGGGACAGTCCTGCTGTATCAGGGGTGTGTGTAGTGTGTATTACACGTGTGTGTGTGTGTGTGTGTGTGTGTGTGTGTGTGTGTGTGTTTGCAGACAGACATAGAGATCAGTAAGGAGGAGGACTTCGCCCGAATCCTGCAGATGGAGGAAGAATACATCCAGCAGATCTGTGAGGACATCATCCGCCTCAAACCAGACCTGCTGTTCACTGAGAAGGGCATCTCAGGTACACACACACACACACACACACACACACACACACTGTTAGCACATTAGGTAATATTAGAGCCAACAATATTGGATTTCACTCTGGTAACTTTTTAGCATTAGCTGAACACGCATCATCTTCCTCCATTGTCTTAAACAAGGCAACAGAACTTGTTAGCTAGCGCTAGCTAATGTCTGTGGAGCTAGTGTTTTGCCTCCCGCTAAGCCCCGCCCATCAGTAGAAGGGTTAATATTATCCCTCATAACATACCGTGCCCTGACAAAATCATGTCGCTTAAACACAGAGGAAACAAAATGGTGGATTAAAGAAGACAATAAAGATAATCCCTCTCATGTGTCCTTTCAGATTTGGCGCAGCACTACCTGATGAAGGCCAACATCACTGCCATCCGCCGCGTGAGGAAGACCGACAACAACCGCATCGCCAGGTAACCTGCTCACCTGCAGCCAATCAGCTGTCAGCAGACAGCATGTGTCTGTAACCTGTCTCTGTCTTTCAGGGCGTGCGGCGCTCGCATTGTCAGCCGAACCGACGAACTGCGCGAGGAAGACGTTGGTACGGGGGCGGGGCTGTTTGAGGTCAAGAAGATCGGCGATGAGTATTTCACCTTCGTCACTGAGTGTAAAGACCCAAAGGCCTGCACCATCCTGCTGAGAGGAGCCAGCAAGGAGATCCTCGCTGTGAGAACCTTTTCCTTACTTTAATCTTTAATGTTCTTCAAACTCACTTAAGCTGCTTTCACCCACACTTGAGCTGCTTTCACTCACACTTGAGCTGCTGTCACTCACACTTGAGCTGCTGTCAGCCACACTTGAGCTGCTGTCACCCACACTTGAGCTGCTGTCACCCACACTTGAGCTGCGTTCACTCACACTTGAGCTGCTGTCACTCACACTTGAGCTGCTGTCAGCCACACTTGAGCTGCTGTCACCCACACTTGAGCTGCTGTCACTCACACTTGAGCTGCTGTCACTCACACTTGAGCTGCTCTCACCCACACTTGAGCTGCTCTCACCCACACTTGAGCTGCTGTCACCCACACTTGAGCTGCTGTCACTCACACTTGAGCTGCTCTCACCCACACTTGAGCTGCTCTCACTCACACTTGAGCTGCTCTCACCCACACTTGAGCTGCTGTCACTCACACTTGAGCTGCTGTCACCCACACTTGAGCTGCTCTCACTCACACTTGAGCTGCTGTCACTCACACTTGAGCTGCTGTCACCCACACTTGAGCTGCTGTCACTCACACTTGAGCTGCTGTCACTCACACTTGAGCTGCTGTCACCCACACTTGAGCTGCTGTCACCCACACTTGAGCTGCTCTCACTCACACTTGAGCTGCTGTCACTCACACTTGAGCTGCTCTCACCCACACTTGAGCTGCTCTCACTCACACTTGAGCTGCTGTCACTCACACTTGAGCTGCTGTCACCCACACTTGAGCTGCTCTCACCCACACTTGAGCTGCTCTCACCCACACTTGAGCTGCTGTCACCCACACTTGAGCTGCTGTCACCCACACTTGAGCTGCTGTCACCCACACTTGAGCTGCTGTCACTCACACTTGAGCTGCTGTCACTCACACTTGAGCTGCTCTCACCCACACTTGAGCTGCTCTCACCCACACTTGAGCTGCTCTCACCCACACTTGAGCTGCTGTCACTCACACTTGAGCTGCTGTCACCCACACTTGAGCTGCTGTCACCCACACTTGAGCTGCTGTCACTCACACTTGAGCTGCTGTCACTCACACTTGAGCTGCTCTCACCCACACTTGAGCTGCTCTCACCCACACTTGAGCTGCTCTCACCCACACTTGAGCTGCTGTCAGCCACACTTGAGCTACTCTCACCCACACTTCAGCTGCTGTCAGCCACACTTGAGCTGCTCTCACCCACACTTGAGCTGCTCTCACCCACACTTGAGCTGCTCTCACCCACACTTGAGCTGCTCTCACCCACACTTCAGCTGCTTTCACCCGCACTTCAGATCTTTCGTATTTCCCACCTGTGTCTGACACTTGCACTTCCTTCAGTTGAGCGCTTGTGTGTTGCTTTCCTTCAGGAAGTGGAGAGGAACCTTCAGGATGCCATGCAGGTGTGTCGTAATGTCCTGCTGGACCCCTTCCTGTTGCCAGGGGGCGGTGCCACAGAGATGGCGGTGTCTAAGCGTCTGATGGAGCGTTCCCGCGCTCTGACCGGTGTGGAACAGTGGCCATACCGCGCAGTGGCTCAGGCCCTGGAGGTGATCCCCCGAACCCTGATTCAGAACTGTGGAGCCTCCACCATCAGAGTGCTGACATCACTGAGGGTAACACACAACTTTATTTAGTTCATTCTTCTCAAATGCAGTTGTTGTATTAACAGTTTATTAATGATGTCATTTGTGTGTGTGTGTGTGTGTGTGTGTGTGTGTGTGTGTGCGCGCAGGCCAAACACACTCAGGAGAACAGTGTGTGTTGGGGCGTGGACGGGGAAACAGGTTGTCTGTCTGACATGAACACTCTGGGGATCTGGGAGCCGCTTGCCGTCAAAGCTCAGACCTACAAGACCGCTGTCGAGGTCAGAAGCCCCTGCCATCCTGAGGCTGATGATGTCATCGTGACACTGACCGACACACACACTAACCCCTCCTTTCTCTGTCTCTGTTGCCCAGACGGCCATCTTGTTGCTGCGCATTGATGACATTGTCTCTGGTCACAAGAAGAAAGACAAAGATGACCAGATGGGCGGACCAGGTGCCGAGTAGATCCGGATCGATCCGGATCAACGTCAGAGTCACTCCAGTGTGTGTGTGTGTGTGTGTGTGTGTGTGTGTGTGTGTGGACCAGACGACTCTCTGAAACTTCCTGAACCTGTTAATAAAGTTAACGTTGGTTAAATGTCCAGATGTTTGTACTGAAACTTCATTTATAACCATCACAGTATTTACAACGTTTTTAACTTTATTTACAACATCTATATCTTGATTTACGAGGTCTAACTTAATTTACGAGGTCTAACTTTACGAGGTCTATAACTTTATTTACAAGGTCTAACTTTACGAGGTCTATAACTTTATTTACGAGGTCTAACTATGAGGTCTATAACTTTATTTACGAGGTCTAACTTTATGAGGTCTATGACGTTATTTACGAGGTCTAACTTAATTTACAAGGTCTAACTTAATTTATGAGGTCTATAACTTTATTTATGAGGTCTAACTTAATTTACGAGGTCTAACTTTATGAGGTCTATAACTTTATTTACGAGGTCTAACTTTATTTACGAGGTCTAACTTAATTTACGAGGTCTAACTTTATGAGGTCTGTAACTTTATTTACGAGGTCTAACTTTATGAGGTCTATGACGTTATTTACGAGGTCTATAACTTTGTTTATGAGGTCTATAACTTTATCTACAAGGTCTATAACTGAGGTCTGTAACTTTATTTACAAGGTCTATAACTTTGTTTATGAGGTCTATAACTTTATTTACGAGGTCTATAACTTTGTTTATGAGGTCTGTAACTTTATTTACGAGGTCTATAACTTTGTTTATGAGGTCTATAACTTTATTTACAAGGTCTATAACTTTGAGGTCTGTAACTTTATTTACAAGGTCTTTAACTTTGTTTATGAGGTCTGTAACTTCATTTACAAGGTCTATAACTTTGTTTATGAGGTTTATAACTTTATTTACAAGGTCTATAACTTTATTTACAAGGACTATAACGATTTATAAGGTCTGTAACTTTATTTAGATGTATAACTTTATTTTTGACGTCTATAAGTTCATTTATAACCATCAGAGTACTGACATCACTCTGGGTATCACAAATCTTTATAACATCTGTAACTTTATGCCCCTCCTCTAAGTCAAAAAAAAAAGATGATTTGACAAGTCTCCCTCTTTTTTTTTTTGATTGTTTTTTCATTCAGAAATAACGAACAGTCCCTTAATGTGTCAGACACGAAACAGGAAGTAGAATTATTTCTGGAAAAAAAATAAAAATTTAATCTCCTTGCTGAGGTCACTTCAGATTTTATTTATTTATTTATGTTAATCTAAAATTTGTTTCGTCGTGTCTTATTCCGCTTCTTCGCTTTTATGCCGGGATTATTTAAAAAGTAAAAAAATAAATGATAATAATAAAAAGCGGTCAGCTGACAGGAAGGACGGGGGCGAGTCATATGACCCGCGGCGCCGCTTGGTCACAACAAAGATGGTGGCGGCGGTGAAGAAGTGGAGCTACGGAGCTTCTGGACTCATATTATTGTTGTCTGTCTTCAGTTTGAGTCAAAGTGCGTCCAGCGGGGACACAACGTACCGGAGACAGGTGAGAACGCTTTGTGTAACGTGTCCATATTTAAAGGACAGCGCGAGGACACAGACAGAGGGACCGGAAGTGAAACTGTTTTTATTTCAGCTCAGACAGAAAACAATTCACAGGTTATAATTTAAATTCTGGTTTTCGAAAAACTGTTTTTAGATGTTGAATTTCTTCAAACTGTTGTTTTATTATTTTATTAATTTAAATTTAAAGTTTGAATCAGTAGTTTTAACCTAATTTTATCTGTGCTGTTCAGACTATTTTTATTTCATTTTATTTTTATTTTTATAAACTTTAGTTATCAATTTTTTTTTATTTTGCTTTTTCAAAAAAAAAAAAGTTTGTCTCAATGTATTTTTTTGGTCTTGTTAAACTTGATATACAGTAGTTTCAGAGGTGGAAGAAGTACTCAGATATTACACAATGCATTTATATATGTAAAACAAAATGGCGACTATCTCTGTCAAGCCAGTCTGCAGCTGACACAAAAGTGGACAAGGTCCAAAACCTGATCAGATTAAATGGTTAAAACTTTTTGTTATCTATCATTAATAATGTTTGTCGTAGGGCTGCAGCTATCTATTCTCTTAGTAATCGAGTATTCTATCAATTATTCTGGTGATTAATCGAGTAATCAGATAAGAAATACTGTGTGTGTTTACTACATTACTTTAGCTTTATCTTGAAGACAATATATAAAAGAGAAAATAAGAAAAGTCTCTGAAATGAGAGAAATGAGCAAAACGTCAGTCACGCAAATGACCGATTTCATACGCACTCATGCTACGCCGCTATTTCTCATGCTGTCAGGAGTAATCATTGTTGGGAAGTATGGGCCGTTCCATATAGACCTTACCGCTGGTAAGACGATAGGAAAGACAGGAAGCTGTGCAAAATTACGCAGCGACACGTCATGACACGCCTCTTTGAGGAGGTTCTAACAGTAGCGGTCTCGTACGAACTCAGAGGACCACGAGTTTGGAAAGACTGAGGAAAGCAAAGATGGCTGCGCCCTATATTTACCATAAGTGGCTCTGCTCTTTACTATTATTTTTACTGTTTAGCAAATTTGAGTCTTCATGTGAATGACTCGTACACATTACAATGGCTTATGTGAATTTTTTATGATGTGCTGTTGTGCGTGGAATGTCGTATGTGTTGTTTATCCGTTGGTGTTGGTGAAAGTAGCTAGCAGTGATACTAATAATAAAGGCTCTGCTACTGCAATAGCGACAGCTGCTTTCTTGGAGGCATCCATCTTTGTTTATGTTTAGGTTGTAAATGGTACAAATGGAAACGGGGACGCAAACCGCCAATTTAAGCAAGAAGTTACGACATTTTACGACATCATCTTGAGTCTCACCGCTCGTAGCAACGTAAATGGATCACAGCACCAGCTCACTACAAGGTGCGACTTTACAAATGTAACAGCATTCTCAGTGCGTGGTGGTGACGTCACTACTTTCTGAGTCAAATATATTTTCAGCAGTGAAGTTAATTGATTGAACGAGTCACACAGTAGCGTCCATAAAAGTTATACTCTTTTTCCCACGAAAACTCTGAAATGCAGCAAACTTCTTTCCTGTGGAAGTCTGGATAAAAGTAAGGATGGTAGAACTGAGGATCAGTGATGTGACTGACAACAGCGCCACACCGAGGCATGAGATGACAGAGTTGCTGTTGCAACTCATAATGTAATAATGGCTCATAATGTAATAACAGTTCATAATGTAATAACAGTTCATCATGTAATAACAGCTCATAATGCAATAACAGCTCATAATGTAGTAACAGCTCATAATGTAATAACAGCTCATAATGTAATAATGGCTCATAATGTAATAACAGTTCATAATGTAATAACAGTTCATCATGTAATAACAGCTCATAATGCAATAACAGCTCATAATGTAGTAACAGCTCATAATGTAATAACAGCTCATAATGTAATAATGGCTCATAATGTAATAACAGTTCATAATGCAATAACAGTTCATAATGTAATAACAGTTCATAATGTTATAACAGCTCATAATGTAATAACAGCTCATAATGTAGTAACAGCTCATAATGTAATAACAGTTCATCATGTAATAACAGCTCATAATGTAATAACAGCTCATAATGCAATAACAGTTCATAATGTTATAACAGCTCATAATGTTATAACAGCTCATCATGTAATAACAGTTCATAATGTTATAACAGCTCATAATGTAATAACAGTTCATAATGTAGTAACAGTTCATAATGTAATAACAGTTCATAATGTAATAACAGCTCATAATGTAGTAACAGCTATAATGTAATAACAGCTCATAATGTAGAAACAGCTCATAATGTAGTAACAGCTCATAATGTAATAACAGCTTATAATGTAGTAACAACTATAATGTAATAACAGCTCATAATGTAATAACAGCTCATAATGTAGTAACAGCTCATAATGTAGTTACAGTTCATAATGTAATAACAGTTCGTAATGTAATAACAGCTCAATGTAATAACAGCTCATAATGTAGTAACAGCTCATAATGTAATAACAGCTCATAATGTAATAACAGTTCATCATGTAATAACAGCTCATAATGCAATAACAGCTCATAATGTAGTAACAGCTCATAATGTAATAACAGCTCATAATGTAATAATGGCTCATAATGTAATAACAGTTCATAATGTAATAACAGTTCATCATGTAATAACAGCTCATAATGCAATAACAGCTCATAATGTAGTAACAGCTCATAATGTAATAACAGCTCATAATGTAATAATGGCTCATAATGTAATAACAGTTCATAATGCAATAACAGTTCATAATGTAATAACAGTTCATAATGTTGTAACAGCTCATAATGTAATAACAGCTCATAATGTAGTAACAGCTCATAATGTAATAACAGCTCAATGTAATAACAGCTCATAATGTAGTAACAGTTCATAATGTAATAACAGCTCATAATGTAATAACAGCTCATAATGCAATAACAGCTCATAATGTAATAACAGCTCATAATGCAATAACAGCTCATAATGCAATAACAGTTCATAATGTTATAACAGCTCATAATGTTATAACAGCTCATAATGTAATAACAGTTCATAATGTAATAACAGCTCATAATGTAATAACAGTTCATAATGTAATAACAGTTCATAATGTAATAACAGCTCATAATGTAATAACAGTTCATAATGTAATAACAGTTCATAATGTAATAATAGCTCATAATGTAGTAACAGCTATAATGTAGTAACAACTATAATGTAATAACAGCTCATAATGTAGAAACAGCTCATAATGTAATAACAGCTCATAATGTAATAACAGCTCATAATGTAGTAACAACTATAATGTAATAACAGCTCATAATGTAATAACAGCTCATAATGTAGTAACAGCTCATAATGTAGTTACAGTTCATAATGTAATAACAGTTCGTAATGTAATAACAGCTCAATGTAATAACAGCTCATAATGTAATAACAGCTCATAATGTAATAACAGCTCATAATGTAATAACAGCTCATAATGTAGTTACAGTTCATAATGTAATAACAGCTAATAATGTAATAACAGTTCATAATGTAGTTACAGCTCATAATGTAATAACAGTTCATAATGTAATAACAGCTCATAATGTAATAACAGCTCATAATGTAGTAACAGCTCATAATGTAATAACAGTTCATAATGTAATAACAGTTCATAACAGTTCATAATGTGCATAACGTTGATTATGAGCCATTTTTGCATTATAAGTTGCTCGTCCCGTATTGAAAAATAAAACATAGCGTCCTTCACTGATTCAGTACGGGATGCAGTTTGTCCCCTATTTCTGTGGAAAGAGTTTAACGACACATATTGGAGAAATATTAAATCAAGAGGAGAATGTCACATAATGGCAGGTCTGTCACTCAGCGTCGCCATAGTATCGTTGCCATAGTTACGGAGACTCCGCTCAGGACCACTGTTAGCCCGCTCACTGACCCGCTGCCTGACTGATAAAGTTATCTGAAGGTCCCTCTACGCCCGGATATTAAACTTATGGAGCTTATGGATTCATAAAGCCTCACGTGCACTTATATCTCAGTCATTGTGGAGCTGGGCGCACATGCACGAGGTTTGTTTACTCTAACACAGTGAGACACAAACACCCTTCAATCAGTTTGCATATCGATATCTGTGCCCGCTCCAACGCTCAGTAGATCTGTCAGTTAAAAATACAGCAGAGAAGAAGAAGTGCAGTTTTACAGACTGTCTCGCACCAACGTGGTTCTCCGACAGATCAGCTGTCTTTACACATGACCATTACGCACGGCTGTGGCTATTAATAGCGCCCGTGCCACTAATGCATCACATGTACCTGCAAACCATCATGGCAGTGATATTTCAATCTTCACTATAATCGTCAGATTATTGACGATTAATTTATAGCTCTACAGGGGAGGTAACGTGAGCGGCTTGTCTAACAGAAATAAACATTTACAAGAAACTCGGTGCGCTGTATAGTTGTATAGTTGTACTGAATTAAACGAAGCTTCAGGGCAAACCATTTTCCTAATCGAACTATTCGAGTTACTCGAGGAATTGTTTCAGCCCTAGTTTGTCGTTTGATACGGCAGTAGCTCCGTCCATAGGGACTTGGATTGGGAACCGGAGGGTCGCCGGTTCAAGTCCCCACCCGGACCTAAATATGGAGCATGGACTGGTGGCTGGAGAGGTGTCAGTTGACCTCCTGGGTGGTGCTGAGGTGCCCTTGAGCAAGGCACCGAACCCCCCAACCGCATGGGGCGCCTGTCCATGAGCAGCCCACTCTGACATCTCTCCACTTAATACATGTAAAAAGCTCCTGTTTGTGCGTGTGTGTGTGTGTGTGTGTGTGTGTGTGTATATGTATGAAAAGACTGAATTTCCCTCTTGGGGATTAATAATATAAATAAAAGTGAAATTTAAAAAACATAAAGTTTTAACAACAATAATTCAATTCAGTTTTATTTATAAAGCCCAATATCACAAATCACAATTTGCCTCACAGGGCTTTACAGCATACGACATCCCTCTGTCCTTAAGACCCTCACAGCGGACACAATAACAAGACAAGTTGCTGTTAATTAGGAAGTACTCATTTGGGGACGCTGGGACTTAATTATTTTACTTGATTTTTGACGACTGACGGAGGTTAAGTTTTTCTTCTCTCCTTCAGTTGTCGGTACAGTTGAACCCCGGCGCCCCGGCACCACCTCAGGGTTTCGACCTGCTGCACATGAGAGCCGTTGGAGTCAACGACACGCTGCACTTCCTGTTGTGCAGCCTGGGGGCGCCAACACTGCTGCTCGTCCACACGAACACTTCTTCATCTACGGTGAAGGTCAGCACTCATCTTCTTCAGGTGTTCACCTCTGATCCAGGATTGACGGCGCTCTGATGATGTCATGTTTTTTTCTCTCAGGTGAACTGGAGTCAGTTTTCAGATCGTAATGTCAGCAGCAGCCTGAAGGTGGAGCCAGAAAGCAGCATCATCTACAGCACCGCCGTCGTCTTCAGCAGGGTCAGAAACTTCCACCTTAAATCTGCTAATGTCATTCAGTCCACCTTAAAGGGATAGTGCACCCAAAAATGTAAATTCAGCCATTATCTACTCACCCATATGCCGAGGGAGGCTCAGGTGAAGTTTTAGAGTCCTCACATCACTTGCAGAGATCCAAGGGGAGAGGAGGTAGCAACACAACTCCACCTAATGGAGGCTGACGGCGCCCCAGATTCAAACGTCCAAAAACACATAATTGAAACCACAAAATATCTCCATACTGCTCGTCCGTAGTGATCCAAGTGTCCTGAAGCCCCGACATAAAAAGTTGTTTGGAAAAACCTCATTTGAACTCTGTTTTTAGCCTCATTGTAGCCTGTAGCTCTGACTGCCTCTCTGGGCACCGCGCTCACGTGTGGGCGCTTGCGTGAGACCGTGAGACATGGACACTGCCTTCATGTGTGTTCACGTGCTTTCGCTGGTCTCATGCGCAAGTGCACACATGTGAGCATGGTGTACAGAGAGGCTTATGTGTATAATAACAGTAGAAGTATGACTAATGACTAATGATGGCAGCAGCAGCAGGAGGCATCTGGCAGGACCACGGCAGCAGCACAACCACACACGTCACGCTGTCCAGGCACCGCTGTGATATGAGTTAATCTGAGAGACAGTGGAGCACAAAGGCTCCGGAGAAGAAGCCGAGTTAGTGACATCCAGAATGGCCGAGTTAGCAAGATGCAGTAATAGAATACGAGAGAGAGAGAGAGAGAGAGAGAGAGAGAGAGAGAGAGAGAGGGAGCCCGGTGTATTATAGGGGGTTCCCTGGCAGACTAGTAGCAGTCCAACATAAGTAGTGGTATAACAGTAGTTACTTTGTGTAACTACTGATGCTCAGGCTCAACCTTTTTGAAAGGTTGTGGAGAGATGTTTGGATGTCATTCACCAGCATCTTCTACTGTGGCCCTCTTTACAGGTTGGATGGTACTGACTTCTGGTCTATTAACAATGTATAAAATGCTGCACCCTGCTTTCGTCCCCCCAGCCCGCAACATGAATGTTTACTGTTGCCATGGCAGCAGATGCTGTTTCAGTAGCTAACATTAGCTTAGCGCAATCTACATATTAACAATGAACAATACAACTACAATATTACATTTCTAAACAAAAAGAGCTACCAACACCAACAGCTGTTCTATCAAAGACCTTAACCAGGGTGTTGCCACTTGTCATATCTTACAACAGTTAACGTAATCTCACTGAAACGATGTAACCTAACTAAACACGGTGCGGTCAGCACAGACATTACAACTACATTAGTAAGAGTACACTAATAATAAGATGTGAAGTGCTTTGTGACTTTAATCCTACTCGAAAGAATAAATGAAAACTATAAAGGATGAGTTAGCTGATAACTGCCAACTGAAGAAGCAGCCAAGCCACCGTGCCTTTCATACTCAAACAGAAATGTATAGAAAAGTGTGTGCCAGATACATAGAACAAATAAACACACACTAATACTCACTGTATGACATTAACATAAAACAATGAATGCACGTTACTTATCGCTGATTATTATTAAAACAACAACAAAAAACAGCTCATAGAAAGACTGCGTGCTCTTACTTTCACATGCGGAAATGACGTCATCAGCTGGGTGATCACGTGCTATCCGAAGATGGCCGAGTGATACAAGTGCATTTTCGTTCGGACCGGCGGAAAGTTTGTCTCGAAAATCCGTGTGTGTAAAAAGTAAATCTACACGTGTAGAACTGAGATCCACAAATGTTTTTTTGATTCACAAATAAAAACTGAGTTCACAAATGCCTGTTCGAAAGTTGTAAATGTTAGGAAGATATATTCACAAATGCTTTTCATTTATTTGCAAATTAATTTATTGTATTCACAGATATTTTTTGTATTTGTGGAATGTTTTTTATATTTACAGATTCCACATTTACACACAGATTGTCGATCTGTTCACACAACTAATTATGAAACGTGTGCAGATCAAGAAATATTTGTAGATCACCCTCTGTGCATTTACAGGTATTAATGAGACAAATATAACTCCATAAGGATTTTCTATGAGTCTGTGGTGGCCAGTGCTATCCTCTATGCTGTTGTGTGCTGGGGCAGCAGGCTGAGGGTGGCGGACGCCAACAGACTCAACAAATTGATCCACAAGGCCAGTGACGTTGTGGGAACGGAGTGTGACTCTCTGATGGTGGTGTCAGAGAGGAGGATGCTGTCTAAGCTACGAACTGTCTTGGACAATGTCTCACACCCACTCCACCATGTGCTGGTCAGGCACAAGAGTACTTTCAGTGGGAGACTCATACCACCTGAACAACTCAAGATGGCTGACAGCATGAAGTGCTGAGCTACCTCGTGCACCAAACTTTCCTGTTTATGCCATACAACTCTGCCTGATCGGTGTTTAAATCAGCAACTCTCAAACTGGATTTACTTGTCGATGAACCCATTGAGGATCTAGAAGCCTTTATCGACGAGTTATTCTACGGTATGTCCAACAAGAAACCCGATCCCAAACGCACCAGGTCAGAGATGGGTTCAAGCGATATTGAGGATACAACTCTTCAGGACATTCAAAAGTCCTCAACATCCATCAAGGATCAATTACAGAAGCTTGACTTACTGGATAAGTTGGCAAAAGATGTTGAAGATCTAAAACAATCCGTCGAGTTTAACAACTGCTTGATTGAGACTTTAAAGGCTGACAATGCATCCCTCAGGTCTGAGGTAAATACCTTGAAACGCCTGACAAATGATCTCCTTGATGATAATGCCAGGATGGCAAACGACATACTGGATTTACAGTGCAGAAGCATGAGGGATAATGTTATAATACATGGAATGCCTGAAGTTAAGGGGAAAACTTACCAGAAGACTGAGGAGCTTGTAATGAGCTTCTTAGTTGACAACCTGAGAATGAAGACGGAGGAAGCTACATCCATCCGTCCATCGCCTCGGAAAACCCAACGTCAAACAGCAAAAGCCCCGTCCTATCTTGGCTAAAGTTTGTGACTCCAAGATGAAATCTGCCGTCATGTCCAAAGGTAAGGAGCTGAAAGGGTCTCACTACTCCATCAGCGATCAGTTTCCACCAGAGATCCTCAGGCGACGAAGGCTGCTTTACCCAATCATGGCGGAGACGAGGAAGAGTAAGAAAAAACGCTCGTCTCACCGTTGATAAACTCCTCATTGATGGTAAGATCTTCAGGGACCCCAAGGTAACTTACTTACTTTGTGGAGGCTCAGGCGAGGGAAACATCACGCCTGAAACTTAAGCTTGGATGCCGAGTCTCCTGCATGTTTTTCCTGCTCATGTTTTCAAACACTGGCACATGTCGATGACATTGTTGCGACCATCGTCGCTATGACAACGCAGCAACGCTGCCTTCTGTACCACTGGTCTCTCAACTGTATATCCAGACTCACCACGCCGATATTATCTCATGTCTTACTAGTACTATTATTAATTTTTAGTTATTTCTCTCAGCCCTGCTTGGTGACTGTTAAACATTTGGCATGGGAATTGCCTAGTGGTTTTTGATTTGTTCACTTTTTAGGCCCATTGATTGGTGTGCCCTGGCTCATGATGGCTGTGGCTGCAGGGCCTGTTTTTGTTTTTGTTCTTTGTGTGTTGTCTTTATTGTTGTCTGTTTTGTGTGTATGCATCTCATACATCTCTTCTATGAAATTAGTACAGTCGTCTGCAATGTTTTCAGTTAGCCTGCTGCTAGAGACACAGTCTTTTTCTATTAGTGATGGTAGCCTGTCTCCACTAATTCCTGTCTTCAAAAATGGATCATTGTAAAGGTTTAAAAATTATACATCTTAACATCAGAAGTCTCTTGCCCAAAATTGACTTACTCCGTGCATGGGTGGTGCAGCATAATCTACACATTATAACGATATCTGAAACATGGCTCAGCAACAGAATTCAAGACAGTAAAATTAATCTTGCAAATTATGTATTTTATAGATCCGATAGGGGCTCCAGAGGCGGTGGCTTGGTTACATATGTTTCATCTAACTTAGTGTCTGAGTTCATTCTACCTGTAACTGAACCATTATACTTCGAAAACCTATTTGTTAAAATTAGTCTTCATCAAAATAAATATCTAACCATTGGAAATGTCTATAGACCCCCCTCTGTCCCCGTTGAGTCTTCCACCTGTTTAATTTCCACCATAAATTCTATTACCTGCAAAAATTAAATGATCATCTTAGGGGATTTTAATAAAAACTGGTTAGACAGGTCCTCTGCTAAAGACAGAAATAATTTTGAGAGTCTGCATATGACACAACTTATTAATGAACCTACCCGTAGCATTCCATCAACTCAGACCTTACTTGATTGGATCCTTGTCACGCACCCAGACAGATGTAATGCTGGTGTACTACCTGACTGCTTCAGTGACCACTCCATAATATTCTGTTTGGAAAATAAAAACTCCAAAACTGCCACCTAAACTAATTAAAATTAGACAAGATAAGAAACTTGACACAGAACAATTTATTAATGATGTATTAGGTATTAACTGGGATAGATATCAGCTGATCCCCAATGTTCAGGATGCTTGGGACTTTTTACACTCAGAGCTTACAAATGTCATAGATATACATGCTCCCTGGAAAATATCTAAGGTCAAAGGAAGACACCTACCTTGGATTAATTGTGATCTTATTAGTCTTTTTCGTCAGAGAGATAAGGCGTGGGCGAATTTCAGGATGTCCAGGTCAAATGCCAACTGGGAGGCCTATAGGCATTTAAGAAATCTCTCCAAGACCTTAACCCGCAATGCAAAATCTGATTATTATAGGAACTCTATCTCTAATAATTTCAAAGACCGTAAAAGGTTTTGGAGCAATATTAAAACAATTTTAATACAAATAATAAACATCATATTAACCAAATTAGAGATGGTAACACTATTATCCATGACTCTTGTGCTATTGCCCAGGTCTTCAGTCGGCATTTCTCCTCTGTTCTCTCTGGTCATATTCCTGATGAATCTCATTACAACCACTGTCATAATGAACTCTCTCGGCATATTAGTTTTTCCTTTAAGAAAATTACACCTACAGATGTCCTATCTGCTATGAAAGAGCTAAATTCAAGCAGTGGCACTGGTCTTGATGGGATTGAAGCCAGATATATTAAACTTGCTTCTCAGGTGCTTATGTTCCCACTCGCTGACCTTTTCAATCTGTCCTTATCTACCTGTGAGGTACCAGCTATCTGGAAGCAGGCATGCGTCACTCCTCTCTTTAAAGGCGGCGACAATCTCGATCCAAATAACTATAGACCCATATCCATTATCTGCTCTACTGTCAAAGTCTTTGAGAAAATCATTTTTAACCAGTTATTCCAACATTTTAAGACTAATAATATCCTATCCCCTTTTCAGTCTGGTTTTAGACCCAATCATTCAACTTCTACTGCTCTATTGAAATTTACCAATGATGTGTTCTCTGCTTGTGATGCCGGTAATCTCACAGGTGCCATCTTTCTCGATCTTACAAAAGCTTTTGATTTAGTTGATCATTATTTACTTCTTGACAAGTTGTATGCTGTGGGGTTATCCAAAAATGCATTATTATGGTTTAACTCTTACCTTCACAATAGAAAGCAGTGTGTTGTTCTTCAAGGTCATAAATCTGAATTTTATGTTCAGCAAAGAGGTGTCCCCCAAGGTTCGACCCTGGGTCCACTTTTATTTTCCATTTTTATTAACGATCTTCCGGCAGTCTGCTCCTACTCCTTTGTTCAATTATATGCAGACGACACAGTCATCTACAGCTCCAAACCCAACCTTCTACAAATTCATACAGCTCTTCAATCTGATTTCAGTACTGTACAGGACTGGCTCCTGTCTAATAAATTATTATTAAATAAAGCCAAATCTTTTACTATGGTTTTTGGCACAAAACAGAACATTACAGTAAAATCCAACAATTTAAACATAATATGTAAAGATGGCTCATCTCTGCATAAAGTTGATAAATTTAAATACCTAGGTCTGTGGCTGGATTGCGAGTTATCATTCAGAATACATATTGATTCTGTTCTTCATAAAGTGAACTATGGAATTAGTGTTCTGTATCGTTCTAGGAACTGTTTCACCCTCAACATCCGAAAGAAACTAGCCTCTCAACTCATTCTTCCTTTTTTTGATTATGCTGATGTTGTGTACATGAATGCCTCCAAGACTAATCTCCTGTCTCTTAATACAGCCTATAATAAGCTTTGTAGATTTGTTGTTGGTTGTCCCTTCACCACTCATCACTGTTCCATGTATAGTTCACTTAACTGGTCATCACTTGAAACAAGAAGACGTATTCACTGGTTTCAACTGATTTTTAAAGGCATACATTTTGACTATCCACATTAACTAAACCAATATCTAGTCCTGGGGCCTGTTTCACAAAACCAGGATAAGGGATTAAGCCGGGATATCTTGGTTATCCTGGATCAACTTATCCTTGATCCAGTTTCACAAAAGCAGGATAGGGGGAAGTGGGATATGTTTTGACATAAGTTACCATGGAGATTTATTCTGTGGAGCTAGCCTGCTCCAGACCAGGCTAAGTTCCAGGATTTATTTAATCTCATCCCTTATCTCAGTTAGCAGCTACCACAAATGGAAACTAATATTTATTCCACTTCACACTACACATTCTTATCACATTCAACGAGACCCACTGTCATTATTTAAACATTTGTGATCATTAATTGCAGTCATTTTAGATAAATGATTTTAGTAGAAAATTTAGTTAGACTATCTCTCTCATATATATATATATATATATATATATATATATATATATATATATATATATATATATATATATATACACTGTAAATAAATGATTAAAAAAATACACACCATACAGTAACATGATGACGTGATGTTCCTTTATTGAATAGGATAAATCAAAGCAAGTAATCCATCAGTTCCTTTCAAAAGTGACGTCACACAGTGCTCTACAAGATAGAAAGCACTGAATCAAAGCATATTATTCATCACAAGAATAAATACACATTCTCAAAGGTCTGTATATAAAACACCCTGCATGTCTGCACACTGGAATAAATGCAGGACAAATCCATACTTAACAAATGAACAAATGTCAGGCCTGTATACGCACAGTACACAGCACAATAAGCCAAATTAATATAAAATAACACAAATTCCTCTGCTATTGCAGGCCATATTCAACTTAAATGTGCAGAATGCATTTTAACTGAAATAATTCAAAACGTATTGGTCCCTGATCAGCCGACCACTGTCGTCACCCGGGAAGATGGCCGGATTGTCCCAGTCCACATCTGATGGCACTCTGGGGGCCCTCTCCTTCCTCAGGCAGGCCACATTGTGGAGGACAGCACAGGCCACAGTAATATCGCATGCTCTGTGTGGACTGACCCTCAGATGGTGCAGACACTGGAAGCGTGCCTTCAGGAGGCCAAAGGTCATCTCGATCCGAGCCCTTGTCCTGGCATTGGCATCGTTATATGCCCGCTGTGCTTCCTGAGGGTCTGCGTAGGGTGTGAGGCAAAAAGGCTCGCAGGCATAGCCTCTGTCCCCCAGCAGCACACCAGAGAATTCACCTGTGAATACAAAATGTCATCATCACAGCCTTATCAATAGAGGGACATTCTTGACATAGCCTTGATTTTAAAAGTGGTTATTAATTGAGGTCATGTGGCTCACCTTGTGACAGGCGCCGATAGACTGCAGAGGACCGAAAGATTCGTGAGTCATGGACTGAGCCAGGCCACTTTGCCACAACATTGCTGATCAGGTAGTCAGCATTGCAGACCATCTGAAATTATAAGATGTAGACTATTAAACCATTCAATGCACATCACAAGCAATGTACAATGTTCATTAATGTCATAAAGTCATGTTCACCTGAACATTAATGCTGTGAAAGGATTTCCTGTTCACAAAATCTCCCTCATGGGCACCTGAGGGGGATTTTATTCTGATATGGGTGCAGTCAAGTGCACCAATGACATTGGGGAAACCTGCAACACAAAGCAATAAGTATCCTACTATGACTTAACACTTGTCCTGTAATTTGTACTTACAGTACTCTTACCTGCAATCCTATAAAAATCCTCTTTGATGTCACTGAGTCTTCTGTGTCCAGGGAAGGAGATGAAGACACCTGATAGTGATTTGAGGGCTAGACAGACACTACGCACCACACGGCAAATTGTGGCCTTGGCCAGGTTTTCAGCATCCCCCACTGAGTACAGGAAGCCCCCACTTGCAAAGAAGCGCAAGGCCACACACACCATTTGCTCAACACTCAGCGCATGGCTCCGTGCTGTGTGGTGTTGGATCCTGGGACCCAGCAGTCTGCACAGATATCGGATGCCATCTGCAGAAAACCTATATCTTTCGTGTAGGTGGTCATCAGGGAAGGCCAATGGGTTCGCCCTGTCCCTGAAGACCCTCTCCCGCCTGAAGGCTCTCCTGAGCACAAGAGCTTCTCCATCCACAACCTCTTGCAGGAATGGACACGCCATTGTTTGAGCAGGAAGGAACACACCATTTTGGGCCTTCATATAGGCTATTGGATCGCTAGATTTAATGAGGAACACCTTTGCACTCTCACAAGCTACAAATGGTTATCTAATTATCAGGATACCTATTGCCTTAAAGAATAGATAATTGATTAAAATGCTCCCTGTTTGACCTTCACACTGCTCAACTTCTGCCATAAAGTGTTTTGATATCTGGGAAATAGCATTTCAGGTACATTATGTGCATTTCTTTTTGTCTTAATACAGCCAGTCTTTGGTGTGTGACTTCTAACCAATCAAAGCACTTGGGGCTACCATAGAGATGACACTAGGCATTATGTCAGACTGTGGAATACAATCTGCAATCCCACCTAACTGTGCACAAATTAAACAAGCAAACACCACAGAAGGTCTTTTGATCTTTTATTTAAGATTCTTCTTCTTGAAGCTGGGTGAGGAAAGGAGAATAATAATTAATAGATTGTCTGTGTTACAGTCAGCATACAGTGTACACTGAAGGTGAAACTCACCTCCCGCTCAAGTTTTTTTATTTCAAGGTTCAGTTTCCTCAGTTTCCTCCTTTTAATTTCGGACTCCACGGAGAGGTCTGCCATCTGTCTTCTTTTGTATTCAATGTCCATATCGGCCAGTTGTATTTGCCGTTTCAGATGTGTGGCATACAGCTGTCTGATAGCTTGTGAGTTCTGTAAACACATAATAATCAGCACAGCAGGAATTTTGCATGATGGGAATGTACTTCCATAAATACTCACTATGTTGCAAGGCTGGCTTTCATCCTGTAGAGCATCTGGGTCCTGTTACAGAAATGACATTTTGTGTGGGCTCCAGATGATGATGACTTCTCACCATTGTAGACTGAATGAGTACTTTCATTTGACATGATACCTCAAACCTTCTTGAATCAAGAGACACAGTCTCCTCATCGACTTCATCTGCTGCTCCTGCTGCTCCACTGGTGCCTTCACCCTATCACATTTAAAAGGGATTCATATTAAAGCAAGCAGATGAGACATGCCAGGCTTACAGTATGACTTTGATGGAGGACTCACTGGATCATCATCCTCTGGTATTGGTGACGCCACTGTTGGAGGCTCCAACAGTGAGATGGTGTTTCCAGATACTGCAAGGTAAAACAGAGTCAGATAGTCCAAATGGATTCAATATGAATGGTTGGTTATGTCCCATGTAAAGATGGAAGAATGTACCTTTAATGAAGAGGGAGGCATCTTCCTGGGAGGGATTTATATTTGAGTCTGTCCCCCCAGGGATCCCCTCTAACACAGGCCTGCCTCTGTTAAGTTCCAGGGCTCTGTCCTCTGCAGGGGTGAGGTCAGCTGGTGGTCACCCACCACCCGTGCCTTGCTTGTGGGTTTTTTTTTTAACAGCTATAAGTACAGACAATATGTGAGTAGGCACCCTCTGGGTACAATGTACGCACGTGCATAGTATTTGTCAGGTCACTTACCATTCTGCAGGATGTTCTTATATTTGATCTTGACTTGTTGCCAAGTTCGTTTGGGCCCAGTCATGTTTAATCTAAGAATAATAAATTAATTAAGACAAAATAAATAACACACACACACACACATAGATAGTGAATGAAATAACTGAGGAGCAAATATGTAGTTGCATTTACATAATTTCACATCTACAGTCCATTTCACTCGCAGTTTCATAATCAGAGTATAACTACGTTTTTGGGAATGTTAATTAACTATTTGGATTGTAATTGTGATGGATTCAGCAGGGTAGTGAGTGTGTGTTTGTGCAATACATACGCATTCAGGCGGTCTGCAATACTTTGCCATGCTTTCTCTCTTTGTTTGATGGCGGTGGCAGTGTTTCCTTTCTTTTTAATTTGTTCTTTTACCTCTTCGTAGGCCTCCATAATTATGTCCTGCTCCGATGGGGAGAAGTATGCTGCACGTGATGCCATGGTGAATCAGTGAATCTGTGATCAATTACAGGGTCTATTTAAGGAGCCATGTGCTGCAACTTATCCAGGATTAGTTTCACCTGGCTTGATGAATCCGTGTCTACTTATCCTGGCTTGGCGTTTGTGGAACCAATTAAGCCTGAACTCTGTTGTTTTGGATTGGTTGAGCCAGGCTTACTTACTTATCCTGGATGTCTGAATCCTACTTTTGTGAAACGGACCCCAGTATTCATCAAGATATCAACTTAGACTTTCAGCACAATTGGAACGAGAGCTTTTAGATTTATGGCCCCATCACACTGGAATAACTTACCACCACATATTCGTTCCCTGACATCCTTTCACATGTTCAAAAGCAGTTTGTCTTCTTATTTTAAGTTGAACTGCACATGCCTCAGGTGATGTATATTATTTATTTCTTTTTATTTATTTATTTATTTTTTTTAAATAATCTCTGTTTTACATTTTACGATTCATTATCTTGGAAATGTAATGGCATTCCACTCGCTTTGCTTTTTTTTTCTCTCTCTCTTTCTCTTTTCTTAGGCTACTCTATTATAGTTATCTGTGCACTTATTTCTCCAATGTGCTATTGTGACTTGTTTTACTTGTTGTGTGTTACCTGTATTGTTGGGTGTTATCCTTGTATTGCCCTGTCTTTAGTGTAACTGGCCTGTTTTGGGCGCTTATTTGTGAAATGTTTCTTGTATTGTTTTGTAATTTCATTTGTTTTTCATTGTTGTATCGGACCCCCTTGAAAACGAGATGATGCATCTCAAGGGGTTTATCCTTAATAAACTTTGAACAACAAATGTACCACTGAGCGCCACAGGAAATCATTCCTGCCATCAAACTGTACAACTCCTCCCTCTGAGTGGCCCTGAGACTATTTCACCCACTGTCAACATGTGCAATAATTTAATTTAACTTGTGCAATAACTCCATTTCACCCTGACTGTATATATTCTGTGTATTAGCTATTTAGGATCTTGTTTAGGTTACAGTATATATATTTATTTATTAATTTATTTTTTATTTTTTGTTAATAATCTTGTTACATTTCATAGATTCTCACTTATCTTTCTGCTCTTGTAAGGAGCACCTGTGACGCAAGCAATTTCCCGTCTGGGATCAATAAAGTATTTCTGATTCTGATTCTGATAACTCTCGTTCTGTGATGCAGATAATGTGTGTATATTTTATTCTGGAGGAAATTCAGACTCTTACTTTGAAAACAAACTGCTTCTTGTTTCCTGCTTCCTCAGCTGTTGGAGTATGATGACGTCAACAACACCGCTGACCCGACCTCTGACCTTTTCCCTCCGTATGAGCTGCAGAACTTCACCTGGTCTCCTCTCAACCTGTCGGGTCCGACTGCTGTGCTCTGTGGAGCCGCCACCGCCTTCACCGCTGGATCGCTCTGCCTGCAGGTCAGTCACCTGTCATTGCCATGGTGACGCCAGGGTCACCCTACTGTTTACGTTTATTATTCAGCGTTAATTTCTTCTTCTTTGTTTTTGTTTTCCAGCTGTCGGTGTTTGAGTCAGATGGGCGTGGTCAGTCATGGCCTCGCCTCCTCCACACAGCTAACTCCTCCCAGTTGTGGGTGTGGCTTGATGGCGTGTTGCCACGAGCGAGTCATTCCAGGTTCCTGTTGGAGCTGCAGGCGGTGGGCAGGGCTTATCCTCCGAGCAGAGTGGAGGTTCATCGATCGATTGATGATGAGTTCACGCCGTCAATATTCAAGGTCAATATTCTCCACCTGTTAACCATGGTGACCTTTGACCTCCCCACCTGTTGACCATGGTGACCTTTGACCTCCCCACCTGTTACCCATGGTGACCTTTGACCTCCCCACCTGTCAATCATGGTGACCTTTGACTTCCCCACCTGTTACCCATGGTGACCTTTGAACTCCCTACCTTTTGACCATGGTGACCTTTGACCTCCCCACCTGTTGACCATGGTGACCTTTGACCTCCCCACCTGTTACCCATGGTGACCTTTGACCTCCCCACCTGTCAATCATGGTGACCTTTGACTTCCCCACCTGTTACCCATGGTGACCTTTGAACTCCCTACCTTTTGACCATGGTGACCTTTGACCTCTCCACCTGTTACCCTTGGTGAACTTTGACCTCTCCACCTGTCAACCATTGTGACCTTTGACCTCTCCACCTGTTGACCGTGGTGACCTTTGACCTCTCCACCTCTTAACCATGGTGATCTTTGCCCTCTCAGGTGTCTCAGTGGGTGTCCTCAGTGAACAGCAGCTCAGAAGTTCTGGGGTTCCTTCAGTGGAAGCCGGTAGCGTACCGGCGGCCCCACCCGGCTCTGGAGGACGCCACGCCTTGCCGTCACTCTGACCCGCGGCCTCAGAGCAGCGAGGGGACAGCGGCAGCGTCCGGTCTGATCCGAGCGTTCTACACAGAACCACAAACGTTTGGACTCAACATGAGCTTCGGCCTCGCAGGAGACCCGTTCTACAACAGCACCAACTTCCTGCGCTGGTCCGAGTTTATTTTATCATAACGATTTTATTTGTACAAATTTTGATGATCATAATGAATGTTTCTTCTTTGTGCGTTTCTTCCCGCAGGACGGTGTTGGTCGGCACCGGCTCTCCTCCTGTCGACTCCTTCTCCCCGATGGTTCTTGCCATTATGGCAGCCGGTCTGGGAACTCCCATGATCCTCCTGCTGGTGGGCGGAGTCTTCGTCTGCATCCGAAAGAGGTTGACGGCCTCTGCGACAGCCTATGAGCCGATCAACTGATGGTTGCGGCAGGTGAAAAGATGACAGAGACGTTTTTAAAAACTCACTGTGTGGACATACGGACAGGTGACACCACAGTCCAGCCAGCCAATCAGGACACAGGATAATTGTTTTAACCTTTTGATCTCTTCCTGTTTTTAACGGGACGTCCGTCAGAAATTTGTTTGATGTTTTTTAAATAAAAATTAGAACTGATGATCTTAAATGTGGATATGATGGTTTTTTATTGTCAATAAATCTCCAGTCTCACTTCTTGTCTCACTTCTTGTCTGTGTCTCTCGTCTCCTTTGAAGATGTTTTAGCAGGAGTGAAACATTTGTGTCGAGTTTCAGAAACACGAAGTTGGTAGAAGGACTGAGTTTGGAAACAGGAAGTGCATCTTTAACCTGTTTGACAAACAGGAAGTGAAATCAGTGAATTCAATAAGTGCAGGTACAGTGAGATCTCTTTCGATGTCAAAAGAGTTGTTTGTTTTTCTACGTGAACACATGTTTTGACATACTCATTACTTTTTCCACATATGACGTTTTGCGTCGACTTATTTCGATATACTCTGACATTTTCGACATACGTATTAACATTTTTCGACATACTATCCAATGACGTTTTTTGAGATACGATGATTTTTTCCACATAATGTACTGACATTTTCCGACATTTTATACTAACTTTTTTCGACATACTGCACTATGAAGTTATTTCACAAACTATAGTATGACTTTTTTGACATACTATGACGTTTTCGACATACCTTGAGGCTTTTTTCAATGTATTATGACTTTACCGATATACTGTATTATCACTTTTTCCGACATACTATCCAGTGACGTTTTTCAACATACTGTGTTAAGACTTTTCGACAACTATGACTTTTTCGACATACTGTACTATGACTTTTTTTTACGTACTGTAGTGACTTTTTTTGACATACTTTATTATGACTTTCGACATGATTTACTATGCCGTTTTTATTACTTTTTTCGACATGACGTTTTTCGACATACCGTATTATGACTTTTTCAACATACTGTACTATGAAGTTTTTTTGACATCTATTATAACGTTTTTCGACATTCTGTACTGACATTTTTTGATGTACTGTAGTGACTTTTTTGACATAATATACTATGACGTTTTTCGACGTACTGTCTTATTACTATTTGTCGACATAAGACGTTTTTCAACATACTGTGTTATGACATTTTTCGACATATTTTATGACTTTTCAACATACTGTGTTTTGGCTTTTTACGACATACTATACTGACGTTTTTCAACATTCTTTATTATGACATTTTTCGACAAACTAGACTATGACCTTTTTCGACATACTATACTATTACGTTTTTCGACATACTGTACTATGACATTTTTTGACATACTATATTATGACTTTTTCAACATAATATACTGACATTTTTTGACGTCTTATTACTTTTTTCGACATAAGACGTTTTTCAACATGCTGTATTATCACTTTTTTTGACATACTATACTGACTTTTTTGACATACTGTATTATGACATTTTTCGACATGACTTTCTGACATACTATACTATTATGTTTTTCAACATACTATATTATGACTTTTTCCAGCAAACTATACTGACATTTTTCAACATTCTTTATTATGACATTTTTCGACAAACTATACTATCACCTTTTTCGACATACTGTACTGACGTTTTTTGACATACTATACTATTATGTTTTTTGACATGCTGTCTTATTACTTTTTCCGACATATAACCTTTTTACGACACTGTAATATAACGTTTTTCGACATGCTGTATTATGACGTTTTTCGACATGGATTATGACTTTGTTTTCGACATTCTGTACTATGAAATTTCTTGATGTACTGTTGTGACTTTTTGACACAATATGCTATGACATTTTTCGACGTATTGTCTTATTACTTTTTTCGACATAAGACGTTTTTCAACATACTGTGTTATGACATTTTTCGACATTTTTATGACTTTTTTCGACATACTGTGTTAAGACTTTTTCGACATACTGTATTATGGCTTTTTACGACATGCTTATACTGATGTTTTTTGACATTCTTTATGACATTTTTGGACAAACTACACTATGACGTTGCTCAACATACTGTACAGCTGTTTTTCGACATACTGTATTATGACGATTTCGACATTCTATACTATGACGTTTTTTTTATAAACTACTATGGCATTTTTCGACATAGTGTCTTATGACTTTTTTCGACATACTATAAAATGACGTTTTTCGACATACTATACTATGACGTTTTTCAACATACTGTACTATGAAGTTTTTTAACATACTATACTATGAAGGTTTTGGACATACGATACTATGACGTTTTTCGATATACTGTATTATGACATTTTTCGACATACTATACTATTACGTTTTTGGACATACTATACTATGATGTTTTTGGACATGCTGTATTATGACTTTTTCAACATACTATACTATGACGTTTTTCAACATACTGTATTATGACGTTTTTGGACATACTATACTATGACGTTTTTCGACATACTATACTATAACTTTTTTGGACATACTTTACTATGATGTTTTTCGACATACTTTATTAAGACGTTTTTCAACATACTATACTATGACGTTCGACATACTATACTATGACGTTTTTGGACATGCTGTATTTTGACTTTTTTCAACATGCTATACTATGACATTTTTCGACATACTGTATTATCACTTTTTTCGACATACTATACAATGATGTTTGTTGACATACTTTATTAAGACTTTTTTCAACATACTATACTACGACGTTTTTGGACATGCTATATTTTGACTTTTTTTGACATACTATACTATGATGTTTTTCGACATCCTATACTATGATGTTTTTTGATAAACTACTATGGCGTTTTTCGACATAGTGTCTTATGACTTTTTTCGACATACTATACTATAACTTTTTTGGACATACTTTACCATGACGTTTTTGGACATACTATACTATGACGTTTTTCGACATACTATACTATAACTTTTTTGGACATACTTTACTATGATGTTTTTTGACATACTTTATTAAGACGTTTTTCAACATACTATACTATGACGTTCGACATACTATACTATGACGTTTTTGGACATGCTGTATTTTGACTTTTTTCAACATGCTATACTATGACATTTTTCGACATACAGTATTATCACTTTTTTCGACATACTATACTATGACGTTTTTGGACATGCTATATTTTGACTTTTTTTGACACACTATACTATGACGTTTGTCGACATACTTTATTAAGACTTTTTTCAACATACTATACTACGACGTTTTTGGACATGCTATATTTTTACTTTTTTTGACATACTATACTATGATGTTTTTCGACATCCTATACTATGACGTTTTTTGATAAACTACTATGGCGTTTTTCGACATAGTGTCTTATGACTTTTTTCGACATACTATAACTTTTTTGGACATACTTTACCATGACGTTTTTGGACATACTATACTATGATGTTTTTGGACATGCTATATTATGACTTTTTCAACATACTGTACTATGACGTTTTTCGACATACTATACTATGTTGTTTTTGGAAATGCTGTATTTTGACTTTTTTCAACATACTATACTATGACGTTTTTCGACATACTATACTATGAAGTTTTTGGACATACTATGACGTTTTTGGACATACTATACAATGACGTTTTTCGACATACTTTATTAAGACTTTTTCCAACATGCTATACTATGACGTTTTTCGAAATGCTGTATTATGACTTTTTTCGACATACTATACTATGACGTTTTTGGACATACTATACTATGACATTCTTCAACATACTTTATTAAGACTTTTTTCAACATACTATACTATAACTTTTTTGGACATACTATACTATGACATTTTTGGACATGCTGTATTATGACTTTTTTTAACATACGATATGACGTTTTTCGACATGCTGTATTATGACTTTTTTGGACATACCATACTATGACGTTTTTGGTCATACTTTACTATGATGTTGTTGGACATACCATACTATGACGTTTTTGGTCGTACTTTACTATGATGTTGTTGGACATACCATACTATGACGTTTTTGGACATACTTTACTATGATGTTTTTGGACATACCATACTATGACGTTTTTGGACATACTTTACTATGATGTTTTTGGACATACCATACTATGACGTTTTTGGACATACCATACTATGACGTTTTTGGACATACTATACTATGATGTTTTTGGACATACTATACTATGACGTTTTTGGACATGCTGTATTATGACTTTTAACATACGATACTATGACGTTTTTCGACATGCTGTATTATGACTTTTTTGGACATACCATACTATGACGTTTTTGGACATACTATACTATGCTGTTTTTGGACATACCATACTATGACGTTTTTGGACATACTATACTGTGATGTTTTTGGACATGCTGTATTATGACTTTTAACATACGATACCATGACGTTTTTCGAAATGCTGTATTATGACTTTTTTCAACATACGATACTATGACGTTTTTTGACATGCTGTATTATGACTTTTTTGAACATACCATACTATGATGTTTTTGGACATATTTTACTATGATGTTTTTGGACATACCATACTATGACGTTTTTGGACATGCTGTATTATGACTTTTAACATACCATACTATGATGTTTTTGGTCATACTTTACTATGATGTTGTTGGACATACCATACTATGACGTTTTTGGACATACTTTACTATGATGTTTTTGGACATACCATACTATGACGTTTTTGGACATACTTTACTATGATGTTTTTGGACATACTATACTATGACGTTTTTGGACATGCTGTATTATGACTTTTAACATACGATACTATGACGTTTTTCGACATGCTGTATTATGACTTTTTTGGACATACCATACTATGACGTTTTTGGACATACTATACTATGCTGTTTTTGGACATACCATACTATGACGTTTTTGGACATACTATACTATGATGTTTTTGGACATACTATACTATGCTGTTTTTGGACATACCATACTATGACGTTTTTGGACATACTATACTATGATGTTTTTGGACATACTATACTATGACGTTTTTGGACATGCTGTATTATGACTTTTAACATACGATACTATGACGTTTTTCGACATGCTGTATTATGACTTTTTTGGACATACCATACTATGACGTTTTTGGACATACTATACTATGATGTTTTTGGACATACTATACTGTGATGTTTTTGGACATGCTGTATTATGACTTTTAACATACGATACCATGACGTTTTTCGAAATGCTGTATTATGACTTTTTTCAACATACGATACTATGACGTTTTTTGACATGCTGTATTATGACTTTTTTGAACATACCATACTATGATGTTTTTGGACATATTTTACTATGATGTTTTTGGACATACCATACTATGACGTTTTTGGACATGCTGTATTATGACTTTTAACATACGATACCATGACGTTTTTCGAAATGCTGGATTATGACTTTTTTCAACATACGATACTATGACGTTTTTCGACATGCTGTATTATGACTTTTTTGGACATACCATACTGTGACGTTTTTGGACATACTATACTATGACGTTTTTGGACATGCTGTATTATGACTTTTAACATACGATACCATGACGTTTTTCGAAATGCTATATTATGACTTTTTTCAACATACGATACTATGACGTTTTTTGACATGCTGTATTATGACTTTTTTGGACATACCATACTATGACGTTTTTGGACATACTTTATTGAGACTTTTTTCAACATACTATACCATAACTTTTTCGGACATACTTTACGATGACGTTTTTCGACATACTATACTATGACGTTTTTGAACATGCTGTATTATGACTTTTTCGACATACTATACTATGACATTTTTCAACATACTGTATTATGATGTTTTTGGACATACCATACTATGACGTTTTTGGACATACTATACTATGACGTTTTTCGACATACTTTATTGAGACTTTTTTCAACATACTATACCATAACTTTTTTGGACATACTTTACGATGACGTTTTTCGACATACTATACTATGATGTTTTTGAACATGCTGTATTATGACTTTTTCGACATACTATACTATGACATTTTTCAACATACTGTATTATGACGTTTTTCAACATACTATACAATGACGTTTTTGAACATGCTGTATTATGACTTTTTCGACATACTATACAATAACGTTTTTCAACATACTGTATTATGACGTTTTTCAACATACTATACTATGACGTTTTTGGATATGCTGTATTATGACTTTTTCGACATACTATACTATGACGTTTTTCAACATACTGTATTATGACGTTTTTCGACATACTATACTATGACGTTTGTCGACATACTTTATTAAGACTTTTTTCAACATACTTTACTATGATGTTTTTGGACATACTATACTATGACCTTTGTCGACATACTTTAAGACTTTTTTCAACATACTATACTATGACGTTCGACATACTTTACTATGATGTTTTTGGACATACTGTATTATGACTTTTTTCGACATACTATACTGTGACGTTTTTTGATAAACTACTATGACTTTTCTCAACATACTGTATTATGACTTTTTTCGACATACTATACTGTGATGTTTCTCGACATGCTGTAGTATGACTTTTTCGACATACTATACTGTGACGTTTTTGGACATGCTGTATTATGACTTTCGACATACTATACTATGACGTTTTTCAACATACTGTATTATGGCGTTTTTCGACATACTATACTATGACGTTTTTCAACATACTGTATTATGGCGTTTTTCGACATACTATACTGTGACATTTTTGGACATGCTGTATTATGACTTTCGACATACTATACTATGACGTTTTTCAACATACTGTATTATGGCGTTTTTCAACATACTATGACATTTTTCGACATACTATACTATTACGTTTTTGGACATACTGCATTTTGACTTTTTCGACATACTTTATTAAGACTTTTTTCAACATACTTTACTATGATGTTTTTGGACATGCTGTATAATGACTTTTTCAACATACCGTGTTAAGACTTTTTTTGACATGACGTTTTTCGACATACTATACTATGACATTTTTTCAACATACTGTATTATGACTTTTTTCGACATACTATACAATGACGTTTTTTGACATAACATCCAATGTTTTTCGACATATCAACTACGACATTTTTTGACATACTATATTATTACTTTTTTTGCATATTGTACTATGCCGTTTTTCAATGCTATACTATGACATTTTTCGACATACCACAATATGACTTTTTTCAATATAATATACTATGTCATTTTTCAACATACTATACCATTACTGTGTCTGAAATCACATACGTCCGTGAGTACACTTCAATGTAGTATACTATGTGCACTTTGTACTTATTGGCGTAGTGCGCGAATTTCGACAGGGTAGTGCTGTTTCAAAACAAACGCAGCCGTTGTGCACTCACTGGAATTGACGACCGCAAATTAGCTAGTTAGCAAACTAGCATTAGCGTCATCGTTTGCAGTACCAAATCTTTACAGACTGCAAATTAACCCAATAAACATACTGCTGGCTTTTACCCAACAACAGTACAGTGGTGCTTAGTGCAAAAAACACATGTATTTGTACAATGCAGCAACGCTCACGATCACAGTCCTCGGCCGCCATTTCCTTTTGAAAAGTGGTCCCTCCCCTTCCGCTATGTAGCCAAGATGTGTCCACATGAGTACCATCCGGTTACTCATAGTACACTGTACTTTTCCATACTTCTCAGTGTGAACAAACTTATGCACTCAAAATATTAAGTGTAAGTACAGAAGTACGAGATCTGACACACAGCACATGACTTTTTCCTAAATACTATGACATTTGTATCCATTTTTTCGACATACTATATGACTTTTTTTCGCCATACTACACTATGACTTATTCGATATGCTATACTATGTTTTTCGACACACTATACTTTTTTCGACATACTATACTATGCCGTTTCTCAATATTACAGACATGCATACTGTAACATTTTCAACATGCTATACTATGACGTTTTTCAACATGCTATGGTAGCTACTAAGCTACGTTCACATATAGTTTAACTATGTATATTTCATCTTTAAAGTCAGTTTTTAATGAAAATTCATCAGTTGTGTATTTTTTTGAAAACTGTTTCTCATCAGTTTATTGAGTCAAAAACTTCACAGAAAAACAAAATTAAACATGTTTAACAGTCCGACCCTAGAATTGATAATAAAATATCTGAGGAAAGGAGGTGGCGTAACGTTCAAAGACACTTCAACATTTGATCATATGTTGCTGAATCAAACATTTAGCAAGAAAATACGGAGGGAAAACACAAGATCTGTCTTTCATCATCGTCTTCAGCAGGGACAGCGTCAATCTCAAACGCCATGTCCATTTTAACACCTGCTACATTTTGTCAGACCAATCAGAAAAGTTTTAGATTAAATAAATTTGAGGATGACGCAAACAGTCCAGTTCTCTGCAGGGTCCTCTTCAGTCCTGATCCCTGATGGATCTCCGAGTGCGGATCAACTTATCCAGTCCTTAAAAAACTGCAGCAGGATAAAAACAAGGTCCAGATCTGGGTTCGGGTCCAGGTGCGTCTGGTTACCTAGATGGACTCGATCTGGCGGCGGACCTTCTCGGAGGCCAGGCGGTCGAGCCAGCGTTGACGGACGACCACCAGGATAGCAAAGATGGCCGTCAGAGCCAACATGGCTGCCTCGAACTTCCAGAAGAGATGTTCTTCCATCACTGCGGAGCGACAGCTAGACAGGAAGGAGTGGGGGGGGCAGTAAAGAAAACCGTTAACAACCGCGCAGTAAATAAACATCATAAAGTGCAGTAAATAAACATCATAAAGTGCAGTAAATAAACTCAGTAAAGTGCAGTAAATAAATTCAGTAAAGTGCAGTAAATAAACGCAGCAAAGTGCGGTAAATAAACTCAGTAAAGTGCGGTAAATAACGCAGTAAAGTGCGGTAAATAAACGCAGTAAAGATCAGTAAATAAACACAGTAAAGTGCGGTAAATAAACGCAGTTAAGTGCGGTAAATAAACTCAGTAAAGTGCAGTAAATAAACGCAGTAAAGTGCGGTAAATAAACGCAGTAAAGTGCGGTAAATAGACGTAGGAAAGTGCACTAAATAAACTCAGTAAAGTGCGGTAAATAAATGCAGTAAAGTGCGGTAAATAAACTCAGTAAAGTGCGGTTAAAAAAAACGTAGGAAAGTGCACTAAATAAATTCAGTAAAGTGCAATAACTAAACTCAGTAAAGTGCGGTAAATAAACTCAGTAAAGTGCAGTAAATAAACGCAGAAAAGATCAGTAAATAAACGCAGTAAAGATCAGTAAATAAACACAGGAAAGTGCGGTAAATAAACGCAGTAAAGTGCGGTAAATAAACGCAGTAAAGTGCAGTAAATAAACTCAGTGAAGTGCAGTAAATAAACTCAGTAAAGTGTGGTAAATAAACGTAGGAAGGTGCACTAAATAAATTCAGTAAAGTGCGGTAAATAAATTCAGTAAAGTGCGGTAAATAAATTCAGTAAAGTGCGGTAAATAAATTTAGTAAAGTGAAGTAAATTCTGACCTCTTGTACTCATCTCTGTTGGTTTTGGTGCAGTTGACTCTCTCCACGTATCCCGTCAGCGTGCACGATGACCACGACCTCTGAAACACGAAAACATCATCAGAACCACTGCGGTTGTCATGGTAACAACACCGTAACAACACCATTTACAAAACAACCCCCAGTGGGTCTTTAAACATCCTTACGGTCTGGAAGGCATTACACGGCGAACACTCCACCGTCACCACAAACTCCTCCAGCAGCCAGCAGGGGGCAACCACCTGTTTCACTGCTGCAAGGGAAGAAGAAGAAGGTCAAAGGTTAAATTAATTTTTTATTTTCCCCTGGAGTGCTTGCTGCTGATCAGTTAGTACCTGTAGTTTTTTCTTCGCTCAGCAGGGCAGCGCCAAACACCCTGAAATACAACACATCAACACGTCAAACATCAGACTGACCCCTGACCTCGGCGTAGACTGACCTATGATCTCAGCATACTGACTGACCTGAGGGAGACGAGGCCCCAGAACAGAGCGTGGAGGACAAGTACTCGAGGCCTACAACACGCCACAGGGATCCGACAGTCGCTCTCCATCAGCCTGCTCCTCCACCAGGACGACACCAGAGCCACCCTGACACTGTGAGACTGGTTACTGACTGTTTATGACCAGTTACTGTTTCTGGCTGTTTCTGATTCTGACTGTTTCTGATTCTGACTCTGTTGCTGATTCTGTTTCTGATTCTGACTCTGTTTCTGATTCTGACTGTTACAGTTTCTGACTGTAAATGTTTCAGACTGCTACTGTCTGCTCTCTGATTCACAGCTGTCCATCCACCAGTCTACATGGTGATCTTACAGGAAGTGTTTTAAGGCTCCAGGCTGCTGAAACCTGAAAGATGAAACAGACCAATCAGTATGTGTACATTAACACATGTGCATATATGTCACATTTATGTTTAGTTGACATTTGGTTAATGTTTGGATTATGTCGGGTTAATGTCAGGTAAACGTAAAGTTAACATTTATTTAACATCAGGTTAATGCTCGTTTAACATTAGGCTGATGTTTGGATAACACCAGTTTAACATCAGGTTAGCATTTGATTAATGTCAGGTATTTGTTGTTGACCTGATGATGACGTCACAGCGCTGAGACGAAGTGTTTGATGGACTTCAGACGACCAGCTGTGATTTTAAAACTTACTGATCAGCTGATTGTAAAGGACAGTATGTAAACATGTGTGTGTGGTCCTGTACAACAGAGGTGGGTGTCATGTAGGAACAGTCATTAAGCTGAGTCAGGTTCACCTGCCAACAGGTAAAATAAACAGTTGTGGATGTCACTAACTCGGCTTCTTCTCCGGAGCCTTTGTGCTCCACTGTCTCTCAGATTAACTCATATCACAGCGGTGCCTGGACAGCGTGACGTGTGTGGTTGTGCTGCTGCCGTGGTCCTGCCAGATGCCTCCTGCTGCTGCTGCCATCATTAGTCATTAGTCATACTTCTACTGTTATTATACACATATGATTATTGTCACATATGTATACTGCCAGATATTAATACATACTTTCAACATATTGTACCACAGTAGCCAGAACTATAACTATAATATTATTACTTTAAATAATGTTGTTGTAAGCTACTGTTATTACCTGCATCTCTCTCTGTCTCTCTCTGTCTCTCTCTCTCTCTCTCTCTCTCTCTGTCTCATTGTGTCATACGGATTACTGTTAATTTATTATGCTGATCTGTTCTGTACGACATCTATTGCACGTCTGTCCGTCCTGGAAGAGGGATCCCTCCTCAGTTGCTCTTCCTGAGGTTTCTACCGTTTTTTTTCCCCGTTAAAGGGGTTTTTTGGGGAGTTTTTCCTGATCAGCTGTGAGGGTCATAAGGACAGAGGGATGTTGTATGCTGTAAAGCCCTGTGAGGCAAATTGTGATTTGTGATATTGGGCTTTATAAATAAAATTGATTGATTGATTGTAGGTTTAAAGGTTTGTAACATCAGAAACTTTGACACAGAAGAGGTCGACTGATTTTGGCAAAAAAAAAAAAAAAGAATAAACGAAATGAAATCAAATGTTTGATAAAGACCTCGTAGATAAATTAGACCTTCGGATTATTTACTGAATTTTAAAGCCCAATATTTATTAACCTGAATTTAAGACATTTAAAGAGACCCACAACAAAGATAGCAGGCGTTAGCAGGGCAGCTAACAAGCTAACAGAGCTAATCACGCGATTGTTGACTTTTTACCAAATGTAATAGTTACTGACGTCACACTGACGGTGTGACGTCAGTAACTATTAAATGTGAAATATGACCTATTAATCTAAGGGTAATTGATGACGTTTAGCGTCTCGCGGAGGTGAAACGCTCCAGCTGTTTACCTGCTAATGCTAACAGTTAGCCTGTTAACGCTGCGTTTACCAACTGATGCATGATTAGCTGACGTTAGCTAGCTTTTAGCTCCGCAGGGGCCTGAACACTCACCGTAAACAGCCGCCATTTAAAGATCACCGCTGCCGGCTGGAACAGAGAGGAAGAGGAGACCGGTAACAATAACGGACACAAACTGACCGGTGAATGTACCGATGAGCGGAGAGCTGACTGATCTACCGACAGTGACCGAGTATGTCCGCAGATTCGACACCAAGAGCTAGCGTAGCATCATACTTCCGGGATAGCTTTTTCATAATAAAAGCGTTCCTTAGAAAATTGTTTCGTTCAGTTAGGTGTGAGTGATTAGGGGGCGGTATCAGGGCAACAGAGATTTAAATAAAAATTATCAGGACGCCACTGTTCCTCTGCAGGCCGCCATCTTCTCAAACATGAATGAATCAACTTTATTTTGAAGGCCAAAGTGCGTCACTTTCTGTTTCCTGCGACTGCTAACGCAGCCTTGAGATGTAAACGCAAACTGTGGCGTTGACTGCTACTACGGAACGCCGAAGGGACCAAAATGTCTAATTCGACGTCCGTCTTAAGACGTCAGATTTAAGATGACAGAAAATGCCGTGCTAACACGTCAGTTTAATTGGGTGCTACCACTTCGTGTATTTCTGAGGGGGGGCCCTTCTGAGGGCCTAAAGACAAGAATCTTTGCAAGAGAGAAAACACTCAGCCTCACGTTACCTGGAAGCCTTTGAACTGAGATTAATAAGAAATAATATTAATTAACGGTGACATTATGAACAGTGTGCATTTTTAGTAGGTCACTGGTTAGTGTGACACCAGTGGTGATTGCTCTAAGACTGCAAGGGAAGCTCAGCTTTCCCTAAAATGTCAAAAAATAAGTGGTCAAATATGTACGGTTGTGTTTACATTTCATTGACAAATTATGCGTTAGAACGCGTTCAACTTTTGTTCAGCATCAGCTACTTATCACAGGTCACTGACGCGACTTTCTTCTCATTCATTCCCGTAGCGTCACAGTGCATTAAACAGTGGAAGCTCAGCGTCCAAAGACTTCAATGGGGAAGCATAGAGTGGGTTGTTCTACTGCAGCGAAACTAGACAGTCATTGGATAAATGCTCAGTTTTGTCCCGCCCATCGGACGCTCAGCGTCTCTGGGGGTCTGTGGGGCAGTGGGCTGGCCTCGGCTGGCCTGGACGCTGGGCTTCTGCATGATGATTGGATGATCTGTCTGAGGCTGAATCCTTTTTTGATTGACAGCGAAATGAGCGAATCAGCGGTCTTGAAATATAAAACACCTCCGGAGCATTTTTCAAGTTTCATTCTGTTGTTCCGAGTTGATCTGGAGACTTTTCCAATCTTCTTAGTGACTTTTTGTTTGTTAAAAACGACTAGCGACAAATCTAGAATCTTTTTTTGTTGTTACTGGAGACTGTACTCGTGTTTGGAGACTCTGACTTCTGTCGCTCTGCAGTTACTGTCCCCAACGAGCAGTGGGTGCTGCTGTGAGCACCTCCACCGTCCCAAAGCACTCACAGGCGGTCACACTAGCCTCGCGCAGCAGCCCCAGAGGGTCGAATTTACGTATAAATAAACGGACACATTTTATGATGTAGGCCGAAAATGAGCTTCCCCTCCTTGAAAGACCAGCAGCCGCCACTGTGTGACACATAGGGTATTTATGTAGTGACATTATTTTATGCATATGATATCGATTGTGTTTCTTTACAGACACCATACAGATGCCCCCACACACACACACACATACTCAATGTAAAGCATAACTGATTTGAGTAAAAGCACGAGAGCAGATCTGGGTATATAAACGGTTGGTTCTAGTGAAGAGCAGCAACACCACCGTTTGTTTTCATTTATTCTTTCAGAATAAGACCATCCCTCGGTGTGACTTGTGGGTGCAACAGTTATCCTACTTGTTGAGAAAACAATAAGTGATGATGTCATCATCTAGGCTACCTGTAACAAAGGGCCCACGAGGCGGGCAGCACTGTGTGTGTGAGGATCATGTTCTTTTATTTCTCTAGTGCCTTCAACACCATAGCCTACAGCCCACACTGGGGAGACAAACTATAATCAGTGCAGGTGCCCCCCCCCCCTGGTGAATTGGATTACAGATGACTTGACTGGCAGACCACAGTACAATAGGCTTCACGACTGTCAGAGAAACTAGGCAGTAACACTTGAGCACCCCAAGGGACTGTGCTGTCTTCCTCACCATGATAAAAGTTGAATACATTCAGTAAATGTACGACCACAGTTGTTGACAAAGTTTCTGGATGCCATTCCTTGCTCTCCTCAGACATCACCAGCACACCCCCTTCATAGAAATGGACTGTCCCAAATACTAATCATAAGACACGTCACAGGTACGTAGGCAAAATGTACCCTCTACCAAGAGACCACATGACCACAACGAAGAAACACGTACAGCCCAACGCAACCTCTACATCAAAAGTGGGTGGAGCATGGAAGCCTTACATCAAAAGGGGGTGGGTATATTAATGCCAACCAATGGCAATGGACCAAACATCTTACGATGATAAAAACTGACCTTTTAACACGACATTTTCTGTCGTCTTAAGAGGTACACATTTGACGTCTTAAGACGGACGTTGAATTAGATGTTTTGGTCCATAGCCATCTTGGTACAGTGCTGCTCGCTCCTACGGCGCATTACGTCTACAGAGGAATCACGTGTTTGCACTATTAAAGTGATCATAAATCACTCAATTGTCAACATATGTCCATGCAGGTTGTTGGTTTCAAACGTCAGACAGATACAGACAGACAGACAGATACAGACAGACAGTTACAGACAGACAGACAGATACAGACAGACAGACAGACAGTTACAGACAGACAGACAGTTACAGACAGACAGACAGACAGACAGATACAGACAGACAGTTACAGACAGACAGACAGACAGACAGATACAGACAGACAGTTACAGACAGACAGACAGACAGACAGACAGATACAGACAGACAGTTACAGACAGACAGACAGACAGACAGATACAGACAGACAGTTACAGACAGACAGACAGATACAGACAGACAGACAGACAGTTACAGACAGACAGACAGACAGACAGTTACAGACAGACAGACAGACAGACAGATACAGACAGACAGTTACAGACAGACAGACAGACAGATACAGACAGACAGATACAGACAGACAGACAGACAGTTACAGACAGACAGACAGACAGATACAGACAGACAGACAGATACAGACAGACAGACAGACAGACAGTTACAGACAGACAGACAGACAGACAGTTACAGACAGACAGACAGACAGACAGATACAGACAGACAGTTACAGACAGACAGACAGACAGACAGATACAGACAGACAGTTACAGACAGACAGACAGACAGACAGTTACAGACAGACAGACAGACAGACAGACAGATACAGACAGACAGTTACAGACAGACAGACAGACAGACAGATACAGACAGACAGACAGACAGTTACAGACAGACAGACAGACAGTTACAGACAGACAGACAGACAGACAGATACAGACAGACAGTTACAGACAGACAGACAGACAGATACAGACAGACAGTTACAGACAGACAGACAGACAGATACAGACAGACAGTTACAGACAGACAGACAGACAGACAGACACATACAGACAGACAGTTACAGACAGACAGACAGATACAGACAGACATAGAACAAAAAGAACCCAGAAAACGTTCAAATGTGTTCAGGTCTTTATGTAGAGACTTGCTTGTAGGGTATATATTGCTATTATCATTATCAATTTGTTATTATTGCTATTATTACTGTAGGTCTAAAATCAGCTGTCTCTACCCTTTGTGAACAGCAGCCCGTCAGTCTGCAGGATCTTACAGGATCCATCACATGCTGTTATTTGTTTGAGTGTACATACTATTAACTGGTCACTCACTGCAGTCTAAGGTCTGTTTATAGATGAAATAACGTTGTATTTTAACCGAAATTGTGTCTCAAACGAGTTAATTCACCAGTAAGCAGCTGTCTAATACGTGGGATTGTCTGCTGTAAAACTGGCATTTTTGAAATGACCAAGCGTCCTGTGTCATAGCCACATCTGTGACGTTTTTAACTAATCGGTCGAAACTTCAGTGAATAATTCTAGGAGTACCTCTGACCTCTGTAGATGTACATGCACGACCACCTCTGCTGGTCCTGTATCAAAATGGCGGCGCTTTAGGCACGCCCCGCCACGGTCAATGCGGCGTCTGTGTATATATGTCTATGTATATATGTCTGTGTACATATGTCTGTGTATATATGTCTGTGTGTATATGTCTATGTATATATGTCTGTGTACATATGTCTGTGTATATATGTCTGTGTGTATATGTCTATGTATATATGTCTATGTATATATGTCTATGTATATATGTCTGTGTATATATGTCTGTGTGTATATGTCTATGTATATATGTCTATGTATATATGTCTGTGTACATATGTCTATGTATATATGTCTGTGTATATATGTCTGTGTATATATGTCTATGTATATATGTCTGTGTACATATGTCTATGTATATATGTCTGTGTACATATGTCTATGTATATATGTCTGTGTACATATGTCTGTGTGTATATGTCTATGTATATATGTCTGTGTACATATGTCTATGTATATATGTCTGTGTACATATGTCTGTGTATATATGTCTATGTATATATGTCTGTGTGTATATGTCTTTGTATATATGTCTATGTATATATGTCTGTGTATATATGTCTGTGTATATATGTCTATGTATATATGTCTGTGTATATATGTCTATGTATATATGTCTGTGTATATATGTCTGTGTATATATGTCTATGTATATATGTCTGTGTATATATGTCTGTGTACATATGTCTGTGTGTATATGTCTATGTATATATGTCTGTGTACATATGTCTATGTATATATGTCTGTGTATATATGTCTGTGTATATATGTCTATGTATATATGTCTGTGTATATATGTCTGTGTATATATGTCTATGTATATATGTCTGTGTACATATGTCTGTGTATATATGTCTGTGTATATATGTCTATGTACATATGTCTATGTATATATGTCTGTGTACATATGTCTGTGTATATATGTCTGTGTATATATGTCTGTGTATATATGTCTGTGTACATATGTCTGTGTATATATGTCTGTGTATATATGTCTATGTATATATGTCTGTGTATATATGTCTGTGTACATATGTCTGTGTGTATATGTCTATGTATATATGTCTATGTATATATGTCTGTGTATATATGTCTATGTATATATGTCTGTGTACATATGTCTATGTATATATGTCTGTGTACATATGTCTATGTATATGTCTGTGTACATATGTCTATGTATATATGTCTGTGTATATATGTCTATGTATATATGTCTGTGTACATATGTCTGTGTATATATGTCTGTGTGTATATGTCTGTGTATATATGTCTATGTATATATGTCTGTGTATATATGTCTATGTATATATGTCTGTGTATATATGTCTGTGTACATATGTCTATGTATATATGTCTGTGTACATATGTCTATGTATATATGTCTGTGTATATATGTCTGTGTACATATGTCTATGTATATATGTCTATGTATATATGTCTGTGTACATATGTCTATGTATATATGTCTGTGTACATATGTCTATGTATATATGTCTGTGTATATATGTCTGTGTGTATATGTCTGTGTATATATGTCTATGTATATATGTCTGTGTACATATGTCTATGTATATATGTCTGTGTGTATATGTCTGTGTATATATGTCTATGTATATATGTCTGTGTACATATGTCTATGTATATATGTCTGTATACATATGTCTATGTATATATGTCTGTGCATATATGTCTGTGTATATATGTCTGTATACATATGTCTATGTATATATGTCTGTGCATATATGTCTGTGTATATATGTCTGTGTACATATGTCTATGTATATACAGTCAGGTCCATAATTATTTGGACAATGATACAGTTGTCATCATTTTGGCTCTGTACACCACCACAGTGGGTTTTATATGAAACAATGAATACCTGCTTAAAGTGCAGACTCTCAGCTTTCATTTAAGGCTTTTTTCAAAAATGTAGTATGAACCATGTAGGAATAACAACCATTTCCTCACACAGTCCCCCGACTTTAAGGGCTCATAAGTATTTGGACAAACTAACATAATCATCAATTAAACAGTCAGTTTTAATACTTGGTTGCAAATCCTTTACAGTCAATGACTGCCTGAAGTGTTGGACACATAGGCATCATCAGATGCTGGGTTTCTTCCCTGGTGATGCTCTGCCAGCCCTTTACTGCAGCCGTCTGCACTTCCTGCTTGTGTTTTGGGTGTTTTGCCCTCAGTTTTGGCTTCAGCAAGAGAAACGCATGCTCAGTTGGATTCAGGTCAGATGATATGACTTGGCCATTGCACAACATTCCACTTCTTTGCCTTAAAAATGTCTTTGGTTGCTTTTGCAATATGCTTCAGGTCATTGTCCATCTGCACTGTGAAGCATCGTCCAATGAGTTTTGAAGCATTTAATTGAATCTGAGCAGATAATGGTGCCCCAAACACTTCAGCTTTCATCCTATATATTCATATATGTCTGTGTACATATGTCTATGTATATATGTCTGTGTACATATGTCTATGTATATGTCTATGTATATATGTCTGTGTACATATGTCTATGTATATGTCTATGTATATATGTCTGTGTACATATGTCTATGTATATATGTCTGTGTACATATGTCTATGTATATGTCTATGTATATATGTCTGTGTACATATGTCTATGTATATATGTCTGTGTACATATGTCTATGTATATGTCTATGTATATATGTCTGTGTACATGTCTATGTATATGTCTATGTATATATGTCTATGTATATGTCTATGTATATATGTCTGTGTACATATGTCTATGTATATGTCTATGTATATATGTCTGTGTACATATGTCTATGTATATATGTCTGTGTACATATGTCTATGTATATGTCTATGTATATATGTCTGTGTACATGTCTATGTATATGTCTGTGCATATATGTCTGTGTATATATCTGTGTACATATGTCTATGTATATATGTCTGTGCATATATGTCTATGAGGGGCCGTACAAGCCATAATTCATACTATGGGATGGACAGTCGTCAAACATGGCTCTGCCATCAGAGACGTTTTTTTTTTTTTAAAATAAAATTCATTTCGAGCTCTACAGATACGATGTGACAACAGCAAAAACAACAAAAGAAAAACAGATGCAACATAATTTAATTGATTGTGAACTGCTGCAGTGATCACAGACTATGGACAAAGACATGTGGACACCTGGAGCCCCGCGGACAGAGACACACCTGGCCAGACCTAGTCCTCTGACTCCGCCCCCTCCAACAGAACTTCTCCTGGTTACACTGAGAGAGACAGAGAGAGAGAGAGAGACAGAACGAGACAGACAGTGAGAGAGAGACAGTGCGAGAGAGAGAGAGAAAGACAGACAGTGAGAGAGAGAGAGAGAGAGAGAGAGAGAGAGAGACAGAGGCAGTGAGAGAGACAGAGACAGTGAGAGAGAGAGAAGGACAGAGACAAAGACAGACAGAGACAAAGACAGACAGAGACAGCAGGTCTCTTATTAACACCTCACTCCCTACACTTCACTTCCTCCACCTCGCTTCCTCCGCCATGCTCCCTACACCTCACTTTCTACACCTCACTCCCTACACTTCACTTCCTCCACCTCGCTTCCTCCACCATGCTCCCTACACCTCACTCTCTACACCTCACTCCCTACACTTCACTTCCTCCACCTCGCTTCCTCCACCATGCTCCCTACACCTCACTCTCTACACCTCACTCCCTGCACCTCACTCCCTACACTTCACTTCCTACACCTCACTCCCTACACCTCACTCCCTACACTTCACTTCCTCCACCTCGCTTCCTCCACTATGCTCCCTACACCTCACTCTCTACACCTCACGCCCTACACCTCACTCCCTACACTTCACTTCCTACACCTCGCTTCCTCCACCATGCTCCCTACACCTCACTCTCTACACCTCACTCCCTACACTTCACTTTCTCCACCTCGCTTCCTCCACCATGCTCCCTACACCTCACTCTCTACACCTCACTCCCTACACCTCACTCCCTACACTTCACTTCCTACACCTCGCTTCCTCCACCATGCTCCCTACACCTCACTCTCTACACCTCACTCCCTACACTTCACTTCCTCCACCTCACTTCCTCCACCATGCTCCCTACACCTCACTCCCTACACTTCACTCCCTACACTTCACTCCCTACACTTCACTTCCTACACCTCGCTTCCTACACCTCACTCCCTACACTTCACTCTATACACCTCACTCCCTACACTTCACTTCCTACACCTTGCTTCCTCCACCATGCTCCCTGCACCTCACTCCCTACACCTCACTCCCTACACTTCACTCCCTACACCTTGCTCCCTACACCTCACTCCCTACACTTCACTTCCTACACCTTGCTTCCTCCACCATGCTCCCTGCACCTCACTCCCTACACCTCACTCCCTACACTTCACTCCCTGCACCTCACTCCCTACACCTCACTCCCTACACTTCACTCCCTACACCTCACTCCCTACACCTCACTCCCTATACTTCACTCCCTACACCTCACTCCCTACACTTCACTCCCTACACCTCACTCCCTACACCTCACTCCCTACACTTCACTCCCTACACCTCACTCCCTATACTTCACTCCCTACACTTCACTCCCTACACCTCACTCCCTACACCTCACTCCCTACACTTCACTCCCTACACCTCACTCCCTATACTTCACTCCCTACACCTCACTCCCTACACTTCACTCCCTACACCTCACTCCCTACACTTCACTCCCTACACCTCACTCCCTACACCTCACTCCCTATACTTCACTCCCTACACCTCACTCCCTATACTTCACTCCCTACACCTTGCTCCCTCTGCCTCTGCTTCTTGTCCACCTGATGACGTCACATCCTGTCTGTGTTTACCAGGACGGTGACTCTGCGTCTCTTCAGCCGTCGACAGAGTCCAGGAAGTCGACTGGGTCCATTCTTTCTGTTCAGAGCGGTGACGCTGTCTGACTGTGAAACTTCAAACTGACGGACAGACGGACAGCCATAAATATTTATTGATGACATCATCACAGGACAAACTTCCTCCCAGCATGCACCTGTCCTACCTGCAGCTGAGGGGACGCTGGCGTGAAGACGGGCAGACTGCAGTCAACTCTCTGCAGATGGACGCAGCAGATCAGCAGCAAGAACACGGCGCACGCTGTCGGCTTCATCAATCAATCAATCAGTCAATCTAACAATCAGTCAATCAATCAATCAATCACGTACTTGTCTCTTCTTCTTCTCCTGTGTGAATAACAGCAGCAAAACTCAGAGACTCACCAAGAGACCATAATCCTCTTACTCTGGTTTACAGGTCACATGACCAGGTGATGACATCACACTGATCTCCTCCAGTCTTCTCTGAATGGGATACACACACTGCGATATACACACTGAGGACCCCTGTGGGACCTGACATTGGCCCCTGTGGGCCCTGACATTGACCCCTGTGGGACCTGACACTGACCCCTGTGGGCCCTGACACTGACCCCTGTGGGCCCTGACATTGACCCCTGTGGGACCTGACATTGACCCCTGTGGGCCCTGACACTGACCCCTGTGGGCCCTGACACTAACCCCTGTGGGACCTGACACTGACCCCTGTGGGACCTGACACTGACCCCTGTGGGCCCTGACACTGACCCCTGTGGGCCCTGACACTAACCCCTGTGGGCCCTGACATTGACCCCTGTGGGCCCTGACATTGACCCCTGTGGGACCTGACATTGACCCCTGTGGGCCCTGACACTAACCCCTGTGGGCCCTGACATTGACCCCTGTGGGACCTGACATTGACCCCTGTGGGACCTGACATTGACCCCTGTGGGCCCTGACATTGACCCCTGTGGGACCTGACACTGACCCCTGTGTGACTTGACACTGACCCCTGTGGGACCTGACATTGACCCCTGTGGGCCCTGACACTGACCCCTGTGGGCCCTGACACTGACCCCTGTGTGACTTGACATTGACCCCTGTGGGCCCTGACACTAACCCCTGTGGGCCCTGACATTGACCCCTGTGGGCCCTGACACTGACCCCTGTGTGACTTGACACTGACCCCTGTGGGACCTGACATTGACCCCTGTGGGACCTGACATTGGCCCCTGTGGGCCCTGACATTGGCCCCTGTGGGACCTGACATTGGCCCCTGTGGGCCCTGACACTGACCCCTGTGGGCCCTGACATTGACCCCTGTGGGACCTGACATTGACCCCTGTGGGACCTGACATTGACCCCTGTGGGACCTGACATTGGCCCCTGTGGGCCCTGACATTGGCCCCTGTGGGCCCTGACATTGGCCCCTGTGGGACCTGACATTGACCCCTGTGGGCCCTGACACTGACCCCTGTGGGCCCTGACACTGACCCCTGTGGGACCTGACACTGACCCCTGTGGGCCCTGACACTAACCCCTGTGGGACCTGACACTAACCCCTGTGGGCCCTGACATTGACCCCTGTGGGACCTGACATTGACCCCTGTGGGCCCTGACACTGACCCCTGTGGGACCTGACACTGACCCCTGTGGGCCCTGACACTAACCCCTGTGGGACCTGACACTAACCCCTGTGGGCCCTGACATTGACCCCTGTGGGACCTGACATTGACCCCTGTGGGACCTGACACTGACCCCTGTGGGACCTGACACTGACCCCTGTGGGCCCTGACACTGACCCCTGTGGGCCCTGACACTAACCCCTGTGGGCCCTGACATTGACCCCTGTGGGCCCTGACATTGACCCCTGTGGGACCTGACACTGACCCCTGTGGGCCCTGACACTGACCCCTGTGGGCCCTGACATTGACCCCTGTGGGACCTGACATTGACCCCTGTGGGCCCTGACACTGACCCCTGTGGGCCCTGACACTAACCCCTGTGGGACCTGACACTGACCCCTGTGGGACCTGACACTGACCCCTGTGGGCCCTGACACTGACCCCTGTGGGCCCTGACACTAACCCCTGTGGGCCCTGACATTGACCCCTGTGGGCCCTGACATTGACCCCTGTGGGACCTGACATTGACCCCTGTGGGCCCTGACACTAACCCCTGTGGGCCCTGACATTGACCCCTGTGGGACCTGACATTGACCCCTGTGGGACCTGACATTGACCCCTGTGGGCCCTGACATTGACCCCTGTGGGACCTGACACTGACCCCTGTGTGACTTGACACTGACCCCTGTGGGACCTGACATTGACCCCTGTGGGCCCTGACACTGACCCCTGTGGGCCCTGACACTGACCCCTGTGTGACTTGACATTGACCCCTGTGGGCCCTGACACTAACCCCTGTGGGCCCTGACATTGACCCCTGTGGGCCCTGACACTGACCCCTGTGTGACTTGACACTGACCCCTGTGGGACCTGACATTGACCCCTGTGGGACCTGACATTGGCCCCTGTGGGCCCTGACATTGGCCCCTGTGGGACCTGACATTGGCCCCTGTGGGCCCTGACACTGACCCCTGTGGGCCCTGACATTGACCCCTGTGGGACCTGACATTGACCCCTGTGGGACCTGACATTGACCCCTGTGGGACCTGACATTGGCCCCTGTGGGCCCTGACATTGGCCCCTGTGGGCCCTGACATTGGCCCCTGTGGGACCTGACATTGACCCCTGTGGGCCCTGACACTGACCCCTGTGGGCCCTGACACTGACCCCTGTGGGACCTGACACTGACCCCTGTGGGCCCTGACACTAACCCCTGTGGGACCTGACACTAACCCCTGTGGGCCCTGACATTGACCCCTGTGGGACCTGACATTGACCCCTGTGGGCCCTGACACTGACCCCTGTGGGACCTGACACTGACCCCTGTGGGCCCTGACACTAACCCCTGTGGGACCTGACACTAACCCCTGTGGGCCCTGACATTGACCCCTGTGGGACCTGACATTGACCCCTGTGGGACCTGACACTGACCCCTGTGGGACCTGACACTGACCCCTGTGGGCCCTGACACTGACCCCTGTGGGCCCTGACACTAACCCCTGTGGGCCCTGACATTGACCCCTGTGGGCCCTGACATTGACCCCTGTGGGACCTGACACTGACCCCTGTGGGCCCTGACACTGACCCCTGTGGGACCTGACACTGACCCCTGTGGGCCCTGACATTGACCCCTGTGGGACCTGACATTGACCCCTGTGGGCCCTGACATTGACCCCTGTGGGACCTGACATTGACCCCTGTGGGACCTGACATTGGCCCCTGTGGGCCCTGACATTGGCCCCTGTGGGACCTGACATTGGCCCCTGTGGGCCCTGACATTGGCCCCTGTGGGACCTGACATTGACCCCTGTGGGCCCTGACACTGACCCCTGTGGGCCCTGACACTGACCCCTGTGGGACCTGACACTGACCCCTGTGGGCCCTGACACTGACCCCTGTGGGCCCTGACACTGACCCCTGTGGGACCTGACATTGACCCCTGTGTGACCTGACACTGACCCCTGTGGGCCCTGACACTGACCCCTGTGGGCCCTGACACTGACCCCTGTGTGACTTGACATTGACCCCTGTGGGCCCTGACACTAACCCCTGTGGGCCCTGACATTGACCCCTGTGGGCCCTGACACTGACCCCTGTGTGACTTGACACTGACCCCTGTGGGACCTGACATTGACCCCTGTGGGACCTGACATTGGCCCCTGTGGGCCCTGACATTGGCCCCTGTGGGACCTGACATTGGCCCCTGTGGGCCCTGACACTGACCCCTGTGGGCCCTGACATTGACCCCTGTGGGACCTGACATTGACCCCTGTGGGACCTGACATTGGCCCCTGTGGGCCCTGACATTGGCCCCTGTGGGCCCTGACATTGGCCCCTGTGGGACCTGACATTGACCCCTGTGGGCCCTGACACTGACCCCTGTGGGCCCTGACACTGACCCCTGTGGGACCTGACACTGACCCCTGTGGGCCCTGACACTAACCCCTGTGGGACCTGACACTAACCCCTGTGGGCCCTGACATTGACCCCTGTGGGCCCTGACACTAACCCCTGTGGGCCCTGACATTGACCCCTGTGGGACCTGACATTGACCCCTGTGGGCCCTGACATTGACCCCTGTGGGCCCTGACACTGACCCCTGTGTGACTTGACACTGACCCCTGTGGGACCTGACATTGACCCCTGTGGGCCCTGACACTGACCCCTGTGGGCCCTGACACTGACCCCTGTGTGACTTGACATTGACCCCTGTGGGCCCTGACACTAACCCCTGTGGGCCCTGACATTGACCCCTGTGGGCCCTGACACTGACCCCTGTGTGACTTGACACTGACCCCTGTGGGACCTGACATTGACCCCTGTGGGCCCTGACACTGACCCCTGTGGGCCCTGACACTGACCCCTGTGGGACCTGACACTGACCCCTGTGGGCCCTGACACTAACCCCTGTGGGACCTGACACTAACCCCTGTGGGCCCTGACATTGACCCCTGTGGGACCTGACATTGACCCCTGTGGGCCCTGACACTGACCCCTGTGGGACCTGACACTGACCCCTGTGGGCCCTGACACTAACCCCTGTGGGACCTGACACTAACCCCTGTGGGCCCTGACATTGACCCCTGTGGGACCTGACATTGACCCCTGTGGGACCTGACACTGACCCCTGTGGGACCTGACACTGACCCCTGTGGGCCCTGACACTGACCCCTGTGGGCCCTGACACTAACCCCTGTGGGCCCTGACATTGACCCCTGTGGGCCCTGACATTGACCCCTGTGGGACCTGACACTGACCCCTGTGGGCCCTGACACTGACCCCTGTGGGACCTGACACTGACCCCTGTGGGCCCTGACATTGACCCCTGTGGGACCTGACATTGACCCCTGTGGGCCCTGACATTGACCCCTGTGGGACCTGACATTGACCCCTGTGGGACCTGACATTGGCCCCTGTGGGCCCTGACATTGGCCCCTGTGGGACCTGACATTGGCCCCTGTGGGCCCTGACATTGGCCCCTGTGGGACCTGACATTGACCCCTGTGGGCCCTGACACTGACCCCTGTGGGCCCTGACACTGACCCCTGTGGGACCTGACACTGACCCCTGTGGGCCCTGACACTGACCCCTGTGGGCCCTGACACTGACCCCTGTGGGACCTGACATTGACCCCTGTGTGACCTGACACTGACCCCTGTGGGCCCTGACACTGACCCCTGTGGGCCCTGACACTGACCCCTGTGTGACTTGACATTGACCCCTGTGGGCCCTGACACTAACCCCTGTGGGCCCTGACATTGACCCCTGTGGGCCCTGACATTGACCCCTGTGGGACCTGACACTGACCCCTGTGGGCCCTGACACTGACCCCTGTGGGACCTGACACTGACCCCTGTGGGCCCTGACATTGACCCCTGTGGGACCTGACATTGACCCCTGTGGGCCCTGACATTGACCCCTGTGGGACCTGACATTGACCCCTGTGGGACCTGACATTGGCCCCTGTGGGCCCTGACATTGGCCCCTGTGGGACCTGACATTGGCCCCTGTGGGCCCTGACATTGGCCCCTGTGGGACCTGACATTGACCCCTGTGGGCCCTGACACTGACCCCTGTGGGCCCTGACACTGACCCCTGTGGGACCTGACACTGACCCCTGTGGGCCCTGACACTGACCCCTGTGGGCCCTGACACTGACCCCTGTGGGACCTGACATTGACCCCTGTGTGACCTGACACTGACCCCTGTGGGCCCTGACACTGACCCCTGTGGGCCCTGACACTGACCCCTGTGTGACTTGACATTGACCCCTGTGGGCCCTGACACTAACCCCTGTGGGCCCTGACATTGACCCCTGTGGGCCCTGACACTGACCCCTGTGTGACTTGACACTGACCCCTGTGGGACCTGACATTGACCCCTGTGGGACCTGACATTGGCCCCTGTGGGCCCTGACATTGGCCCCTGTGGGACCTGACATTGGCCCCTGTGGGCCCTGACACTGACCCCTGTGGGCCCTGACATTGACCCCTGTGGGACCTGACATTGACCCCTGTGGGACCTGACATTGGCCCCTGTGGGCCCTGACATTGGCCCCTGTGGGCCCTGACATTGGCCCCTGTGGGACCTGACATTGACCCCTGTGGGCCCTGACACTGACCCCTGTGGGCCCTGACACTGACCCCTGTGGGACCTGACACTGACCCCTGTGGGCCCTGACACTAACCCCTGTGGGACCTGACACTAACCCCTGTGGGCCCTGACATTGACCCCTGTGGGACCTGACATTGACCCCTGTGGGACCTGACACTGACCCCTGTGGGACCTGACACTGACCCCTGTGGGCCCTGACACTAACCCCTGTGGGACCTGACACTAACCCCTGTGGGCCCTGACATTGACCCCTGTGGGACCTGACATTGACCCCTGTGGGACCTGACACTGACCCCTGTGGGACCTGACACTGACCCCTGTGGGCCCTGACACTGACCCCTGTGGGCCCTGACACTAACCCCTGTGGGCCCTGACATTGACCCCTGTGGGCCCTGACATTGACCCCTGTGGGACCTGACACTGACCCCTGTGGGCCCTGACACTGACCCCTGTGGGACCTGACATTGACCCCTGTGTGACCTGACACTGACCCCTGTGGGCCCTGACACTGACCCCTGTGGGCCCTGACACTAACCCCTGTGGGCCCTGACACTGACCCCTGTGGGCCCTGACATTGACCCCTGTGGGACCTGACATTGACCCCTGTGGGCCCTGACACTGACCCCTGTGGGCCCTGACACTAACCCCTGTGGGACCTGACACTGACCCCTGTGGGACCTGACACTGACCCCTGTGGGCCCTGACACTGACCCCTGTGGGCCCTGACACTAACCCCTGTGGGCCCTGACATTGACCCCTGTGGGACCTGACATTGACCCCTGTGGGCCCTGACATTGACCCCTGTGGGCCCTGACACTGACCCCTGTGTGACTTGACACTGACCCCTGTGGGACCTGACATTGACCCCTGTGGGCCCTGACACTGACCCCTGTGGGCCCTGACACTGACCCCTGTGTGACTTGACATTGACCCCTGTGGGCCCTGACACTAACCCCTGTGGGCCCTGACATTGACCCCTGTGGGCCCTGACACTGACCCCTGTGTGACTTGACACTGACCCCTGTGGGACCTGACATTGACCCCTGTGGGCCCTGACACTGACCCCTGTGGGCCCTGACACTGACCCCTGTGGGACCTGACATTGACCCCTGTGGGCCCTGACACTGACCCCTGTGGGACCTGACACTGACCCCTGTGGGCCCTGACACTAACCCCTGTGGGACCTGACACTAACCCCTGTGGGCCCTGACATTGACCCCTGTGGGACCTGACATTGACCCCTGTGGGACCTGACACTGACCCCTGTGGGACCTGACACTGACCCCTGTGGGCCCTGACACTGACCCCTGTGGGCCCTGACACTAACCCCTGTGGGCCCTGACATTGACCCCTGTGGGCCCTGACATTGACCCCTGTGGGACCTGACACTGACCCCTGTGGGCCCTGACACTGACCCCTGTGGGACCTGACATTGACCCCTGTGTGACCTGACACTGACCCCTGTGGGCCCTGACACTGACCCCTGTGGGCCCTGACACTAACCCCTGTGGGCCCTGACACTGACCCCTGTGGGCCCTGACATTGACCCCTGTGGGACCTGACATTGACCCCTGTGGGCCCTGACACTGACCCCTGTGGGCCCTGACACTAACCCCTGTGGGACCTGACACTGACCCCTGTGGGACCTGACACTGACCCCTGTGGGCCCTGACACTGACCCCTGTGGGCCCTGACACTAACCCCTGTGGGCCCTGACATTGACCCCTGTGGGACCTGACATTGACCCCTGTGGGCCCTGACATTGACCCCTGTGGGCCCTGACACTGACCCCTGTGTGACTTGACACTGACCCCTGTGGGACCTGACATTGACCCCTGTGGGCCCTGACACTGACCCCTGTGGGCCCTGACACTGACCCCTGTGTGACTTGACATTGACCCCTGTGGGCCCTGACACTAACCCCTGTGGGCCCTGACATTGACCCCTGTGGGCCCTGACACTGACCCCTGTGTGACTTGACACTGACCCCTGTGGGACCTGACATTGACCCCTGTGGGCCCTGACACTGACCCCTGTGGGCCCTGACACTGACCCCTGTGGGACCTGACACTGACCCCTGTGGGCCCTGACACTAACCCCTGTGGGACCTGACACTAACCCCTGTGGGCCCTGACATTGACCCCTGTGGGACCTGACATTGACCCCTGTGGGCCCTGACACTGACCCCTGTGGGACCTGACACTGACCCCTGTGGGCCCTGACACTAACCCCTGTGGGACCTGACACTAACCCCTGTGGGCCCTGACATTGACCCCTGTGGGACCTGACATTGACCCCTGTGGGACCTGACACTGACCCCTGTGGGACCTGACACTGACCCCTGTGGGCCCTGACACTGACCCCTGTGGGCCCTGACACTAACCCCTGTGGGCCCTGACATTGACCCCTGTGGGCCCTGACATTGACCCCTGTGGGACCTGACACTGACCCCTGTGGGCCCTGACACTGACCCCTGTGGGACCTGACACTGACCCCTGTGGGCCCTGACATTGACCCCTGTGGGACCTGACATTGACCCCTGTGGGCCCTGACATTGACCCCTGTGGGACCTGACATTGACCCCTGTGGGACCTGACATTGGCCCCTGTGGGCCCTGACATTGGCCCCTGTGGGACCTGACATTGGCCCCTGTGGGCCCTGACATTGGCCCCTGTGGGACCTGACATTGACCCCTGTGGGCCCTGACACTGACCCCTGTGGGCCCTGACACTGACCCCTGTGGGACCTGACACTGACCCCTGTGGGCCCTGACACTGACCCCTGTGGGCCCTGACACTGACCCCTGTGGGACCTGACATTGACCCCTGTGTGACCTGACACTGACCCCTGTGGGCCCTGACACTGACCCCTGTGGGCCCTGACACTGACCCCTGTGTGACTTGACATTGACCCCTGTGGGCCCTGACACTAACCCCTGTGGGCCCTGACATTGACCCCTGTGGGCCCTGACACTGACCCCTGTGTGACTTGACACTGACCCCTGTGGGACCTGACATTGACCCCTGTGGGACCTGACATTGGCCCCTGTGGGCCCTGACATTGGCCCCTGTGGGACCTGACATTGGCCCCTGTGGGCCCTGACACTGACCCCTGTGGGCCCTGACATTGACCCCTGTGGGACCTGACATTGACCCCTGTGGGACCTGACATTGACCCCTGTGGGACCTGACATTGGCCCCTGTGGGCCCTGACATTGGCCCCTGTGGGCCCTGACATTGGCCCCTGTGGGACCTGACATTGACCCCTGTGGGCCCTGACACTGACCCCTGTGGGCCCTGACACTGACCCCTGTGGGACCTGACACTGACCCCTGTGGGCCCTGACACTAACCCCTGTGGGACCTGACACTAACCCCTGTGGGCCCTGACATTGACCCCTGTGGGACCTGACATTGACCCCTGTGGGCCCTGACACTGACCCCTGTGGGACCTGACACTGACCCCTGTGGGCCCTGACACTAACCCCTGTGGGACCTGACACTAACCCCTGTGGGCCCTGACATTGACCCCTGTGGGACCTGACATTGACCCCTGTGGGACCTGACACTGACCCCTGTGGGACCTGACACTGACCCCTGTGGGCCCTGACACTGACCCCTGTGGGCCCTGACACTAACCCCTGTGGGCCCTGACATTGACCCCTGTGGGCCCTGACATTGACCCCTGTGGGACCTGACACTGACCCCTGTGGGCCCTGACACTGACCCCTGTGGGACCTGACATTGACCCCTGTGTGACCTGACACTGACCCCTGTGGGCCCTGACACTGACCCCTGTGGGCCCTGACACTAACCCCTGTGGGCCCTGACACTGACCCCTGTGGGCCCTGACATTGACCCCTGTGGGACCTGACATTGACCCCTGTGGGCCCTGACACTGACCCCTGTGGGCCCTGACACTAACCCCTGTGGGACCTGACACTGACCCCTGTGGGACCTGACACTGACCCCTGTGGGCCCTGACACTGACCCCTGTGGGCCCTGACACTAACCCCTGTGGGCCCTGACATTGACCCCTGTGGGACCTGACATTGACCCCTGTGGGCCCTGACATTGACCCCTGTGGGCCCTGACACTGACCCCTGTGTGACTTGACACTGACCCCTGTGGGACCTGACATTGACCCCTGTGGGCCCTGACACTGACCCCTGTGGGCCCTGACACTGACCCCTGTGTGACTTGACATTGACCCCTGTGGGCCCTGACACTAACCCCTGTGGGCCCTGACATTGACCCCTGTGGGCCCTGACACTGACCCCTGTGTGACTTGACACTGACCCCTGTGGGACCTGACATTGACCCCTGTGGGACCTGACATTGGCCCCTGTGGGCCCTGACATTGGCCCCTGTGGGACCTGACATTGGCCCCTGTGGGCCCTGACACTGACCCCTGTGGGCCCTGACATTGACCCCTGTGGGACCTGACATTGACCCCTGTGGGACCTGACATTGGCCCCTGTGGGCCCTGACATTGGCCCCTGTGGGACCTGACATTGGCCCCTGTGGGCCCTGACATTGGCCCCTGTGGGACCTGACATTGACCCCTGTGGGCCCTGACACTGACCCCTGTGGGCCCTGACACTGACCCCTGTGGGACCTGACACTGACCCCTGTGGGCCCTGACACTAACCCCTGTGGGACCTGACACTAACCCCTGTGGGCCCTGACATTGACCCCTGTGGGACCTGACATTGACCCCTGTGGGCCCTGACACTGACCCCTGTGGGACCTGACACTGACCCCTGTGGGCCCTGACACTAACCCCTGTGGGACCTGACACTAACCCCTGTGGGCCCTGACATTGACCCCTGTGGGACCTGACATTGACCCCTGTGGGACCTGACACTGACCCCTGTGGGACCTGACACTGACCCCTGTGGGCCCTGACACTGACCCCTGTGGGCCCTGACACTAACCCCTGTGGGCCCTGACATTGACCCCTGTGGGCCCTGACATTGACCCCTGTGGGACCTGACACTGACCCCTGTGGGCCCTGACACTGACCCCTGTGGGACCTGACATTGACCCCTGTGTGACCTGACACTGACCCCTGTGGGCCCTGACACTGACCCCTGTGGGCCCTGACACTAACCCCTGTGGGCCCTGACACTGACCCCTGTGGGCCCTGACACTAACCCCTGTGGGCCCTGACACTAACCCCTGTGTGACCTGACACTGACCCCTGTGGGCCCTGACACTGACCCCTGTGGGCCCTGACACTAACCCCTGTGGGACCTGACACTGACCCCTGTGGGACCTGACACTGACCCCTGTGGGACCTGACACTGACCCCTGTGGGCCCTGACACTAACCCCTGTGGGACCTGACACTGACCCCTGTGGGCCCTGACACTGACCCCTGTGGGACCTGACACTGACCCCTGTGGGACCTGACACTGACCCCTGTGGGCCCTGACACTAACCCCTGTGGGACCTGACACTGACCCCTGTGGGCCCTGACACTAACCCCTGTGGGACCTGACACTGACCCCTGTGGGCCCTGACACTGACCCCTGTGGGACCTGACACTGACCCCTGTGGGCCCTGACACTGATCCCTGTGGGCCCTGACATTGACCCCTGTGGGCCCTGACACTGACCCCTGTGGGACCTGACACTGACCCCTGTGGGACCTGACACTGATCCCTGTGGGCCCTGACATTGACCCCTGTGGGCCCTGACACTGACCCCTGTGGGCCCTGACACTGACCCCTGTGGGACCTGACACTGACCCCTGTGGGCCCTGACACTGATCCCTGTGGGCCCTGACACTGACCCCTGTGGGACCTGACACTGACCCCTGTGGGCCCTGACATTGACCCCTGTGGGACCTGACATTGACCCCTGTGTGACTTGACACTGACCCCTGTGGGCCCTGACATTGACCCCTGTGGGCCCTGACATTGACCCCTGTGGGCCCTGACATTGACCCCTGTAGGCCCTGACATTGACCCCTGTGGGACCTGACATTGACCCCTGTGGGACGCTTCTTATGACCTGTCTCTGCCTCTGGTGACCAGTTTGAATTTTGTCATCAGGAATCGTGTCCTTCTGACAATGTCTGCGTTTTCCTTTGTCAGATATTCGTTCACAGACACGTCAGATTCCTTCGGCTCTGTCTTCGTCTACGCAGCGTGTTATTTTGGCCAGTTTGTCACAGCTGCTTTCTGAAGGAAGAGGATGGCGAGCCTCCATGTCAGTGTTTTTTTAATTTTTTTTATTTCTTGGGGAGGCATTTTCAGCCTTTAATGGACAGACAAGTGTGAAGGGGGCAGAGAGAGGGAGTGACATGCAGCAAAGGGCCACAGGTCGTCTTTAGAGCTCCATTATTAGCTTCTACTGTTTGGACACAGGAAGTCCAGTGATGTCTTTGTGTCCTCCACCTCCTCCCCAGAGACACTACCTCGCTCCACATGTCTCGCCTCACTTGTTTGTTTTTAAAATCAGCAACAAAACAAACATAACAATAAACAGTTAATATAAAAACTGCGACCACAGAAATGTAAACAGTACGGCTACGCTAGCTAACCATGCTAACAGCATCCATGCTAACAGCCCGCTCGATGTCGCTGTCCCAGCAGTGGTCAGATGTCTCAATATGAGTTGATGATGTCCACGATCAAAAACAGTCGTCTTGTCCAGAAAAAATAAAGTAAAATAAAAGAACAACACAAAATAAAATAATAGATAATAAAAGATTTTAAAAATTGTTTTAAAAAAATATGGAAAAATTAAAGAATTATTATTATTACTCTTTAATTGAATGAATGAATTAAAGTTGAATTATGAAAAACACACATTTTATACCAACAACCATCATCAACACAGAAAACAAAATGGAGTCACAGTTGTGTGATCATGTGACACCTGGTTAACATCAGGATCATCATCAGAGTTTTAATTTGATTTAATTTCATCAAAATATTTTTGTTCCTGTTTCATTTATTTATGGAAAAAACCTATGTAATTATAATTGTTTAATGTTGTCTGACAACATTTAAATAAAGTTGATACGAGTGCCGAGCGTCAGAAACTCTCAGGTAAAAATTAAATATTATCTCAACGCAAACAGCTCTGTGAAATTTAGCCCTTTGAAACCTGGAGTGACGTTTCTGCTGCTGTCACAAGGATTTAACCCTTTAAACTCTGTCGCTGCAACTTCTTTAAAAAACATGAGGAAAAAGGCAACGAGCAACCTGAAATGTTCCAAATCTTAGAAAAATAAATAAATAAATAAAAGTAAACCAATAACTTATCACAAATTCAAATAAAATATAAAATGAATTAACAAAAACAAAGAAACAAAATGAAATAACATCAAGTGAAATAAAATAAAATAACAAAATAAAATAAAAATAGATTTAGAAAGTTATTTTTATAAATAGGGAAAAAAATTGAAGAATTATTGTAATCTATAATTTTTACTCTTTTCCTTGTTGTTTTTTTATTTCATCAAAGTCCTGAAATATTTTTGTTCCTGTTTCAATCAGTGATGTAAAAATACTGAATAAATAAATAAAGTGTGAATTAGAGGTTATTTTTTGTTTCCACAGGTTAAAATCTGTCTGAAAACAAACAACATGTGATTCATTAAACATCATTTTATTTACAAAACACAGCATTAATAACAGGTCATCTGTTAGCCATGTGAGCTAGCTGATGCTAACTTACCGCGCAGCACTTTTTATTTGTTTAGTTATTATTCCGACGTTTTCATGAGCATCAGAGGATTGTTTTGTAACGGTAAAGTGATGATGTCAAACAGGAAGTCCACAGTTTGAGTCCCTGACACGCGTCAGTAGGAGTCCAGAGTACCTGACAGGTACACCAACACCACGGGCTGGTCACTGCGTGGGCGTGGCAGCAGGACTCGGTCCCTGGTTGGTTTGGATCCTCGGCGCTCACACCGATGGTTCCTGAGCTGATGACACCACGAGAAGCTTCGCTGACAGATGGAGCAGCTGAAGATTTTCTCTCCGGTGTGGATCCTCATGTGCGTCTGTAAACTTCCTCTCTGCGCAAACGTTTTTTGACACACGGAGCAGCCGAACGGTTTCTCTCCTGTGTGCGTCCTCATGTGCTGCTTCAGGTTCCCTTTGAGGCCGAATCGTTTCCCGCACTCGGAGCAGGCAAACGGTTTCTCTCCCGTGTGAGATTTCATGTGCTGCTTCAGGTTCCCGCTTTTACCGAACGTTTTCCTGCAGTCGGAGCAACTGAACGGTTTCTTTACACCTGACGGAGGTTCTCTGGTCTCCGTCCAATCATCGCTGTCGTCAGTCTCAGATTCAGAAGAGTCTCCAGTCTCTGAGTTCCTGTCTGGTCCTGGTCCTGGTCCTCCACAGTGGTGTCCCTCAGACTGAGGTTTCTCTTCATCATCTTCACTCTTCACAGGGACAGGAGTGAATGTGAACTTGGTGATATCAGCCTCCTCCAGCCCTTGAAGCTGCTCTCCCTCCTGACTGCTCCACAGTTCCTCCTCTTCCTCTTTAATGTGTGGGGGCTCTGGGTCCTCCTGGTCCACACTGGAGCTCCACTCCTGCTGCTCAGGGGGAACCTCTTCTTTAACCACCAACAGCTGCTGCTGGACCTCTGCACCAAACAAAATTTGAGAAAATTTATCAACATTTTTTGGACTTTTTTAAAAAAAGTTGGGACATTTAAATAACATATTTCAGACATTTTAATAATGTCTTTTGGACATTTCATCAGACATTTTTTAAACATTTTCTTACACAATTTTCAGACATTTTTTGGGGACTTTTAAAAATATTTTTTGGACATTTGATTTCCATTTTCTCATGGAAAGAAGGACTGCTCACATACTGACTTGTGAGCATTCCATCTTTCCATGTTTAGCACTTTGTGCTGTGCCAATGCACCTGATGACAGATGCTGATTATCCTGGTGTGTGAAAGCCTCTTCAATACAAATTTACATTTTATCAAACATTTTAATAATGTTTTATTGGACATTTTATCAACATTTTTGTCCAACATTTTAATTAAGTTCTTTGGAAATTTCTTTGCCATTTTTTGGGACATTTTAGTGCCACTTCTCATTTATTTATTTATTTTTTTTTAGGAAATTGCAACTTTTTTTTTTTTGAACATTTTAATTATGGTTTTAGGACATTTTATAAACATTTATTAGGGTGTTGTTTTAATACATTTTTTTAAACATTTCTTCAGACACTTTTAAAAATGTTTCAGACATTTCATCGGCATTTTTCTGACAGGTTCTGACAACATTTTATCAGACAATTTAAAAATATTTTTTCGACAATTTATCAACTTTTTGGGACTTTTAACAATTTTTTCAACATTTTAATCATGTTTCTCTGATATTTCATCAAAAATCTTTTATTACAAGTTTTTAAACATTTTATCGGACAATTTAATAATATTTTTAAACAATTTGTCAGCATTTTTTTAGACTTAGAAATGTTTTTTTTTCCTGGACATATCAATATTTTTCTGGAAATTCTAATTATGTTTTTTGGACATTTTATCATAATTCTTTCAGACTTTTTAATGAAGTTCTTCGGACATTCCTTTAACATTTTTGTGACATTTTAATACCATTTATTCAGGCATTGTTTTTATATTTATCAGTGATTTTATCATCATTTGTGTGCTATTCTAATTCTTTAAGGACCAACAGCTGCTGGACATCTGAAGGTAAAACTGAAACACAGACAGACGTTAATATGATAATATAAAACGAGCTAACAGGTGTCAGGTCGTCACATCACGCTGAGAATTACAAAACATAATAAACAAACAAACAAAAACGACTCAGCTGACTGATGATTAAATCTCTGACTTACCGTATTTATCATAAAACTCGTACAAGAGCAAATATCTGACATGTTGGACTGTTTCATTTATACAACAGCTTCATGTTGGATTATTTACTGATATCTGACACGCTGATATTGATTTGGCCCATAACTGATATCGATATCAGTATCTTTTTTTTTATCATTTTAAAGCCGATACCAATGACGTGCCAATTTCATCATGCATCCCTATGTCTTCATTGTTGTTGTTTTTTTTTTAAATTTAGAACTAAATTGGAGCGCAAATTCTTTCATCACATCGTCATTACAAAGTTGTTTTTCTCCTTTTCTGTGAGGGTAAGGTGACAAAACACCGCTGTGCGTCGGGGTATACATTATCCCTTACATCACCAAGCTACGTCAGGGGCTGGGAGACGCTGTCTGTAATGCTCTGGGTGGCATGCATGCATTCACCAGGTGTGATACTGTGAGTGCCTTCGCAGGCTGTGGTAAGCACCGAGCCTTGAAGCTTATCACAAGATCAGAGCATTTCCAGGAAGAAGAGCTGGGGCAGTCCTGGGAAGTATCCCCTGACCTGTTCAAGAGGCTGCAAGCATTCATGCATTCACATGTAAACTGTACTCAGCACCTGCGACGACAGAGGACATCAACACAGCCCGCTACCAACTTTTCTGCACGTGGCGTGGGGAGCTTGAATCTAGCCAGCTACCACCATGTGAGGACTGCCTCTTTATGCATGCTATGCGTGCCAGCTACCAGGCTGGCATCTGGAGAGTTAATCTCCAGCAACAGCTGCAAGTCCCAAGCCTAGTTGAACATGGCTGGGCCAGAAATGATGATGGTCAGCTCACCCTGGAATGGATGCAGGGGTCTCCAGCCCCTGAGGCAGTGCTGCAGCTGCAGTCGTAGACGCAAGCTGCCAGTGCATGAGCAAAGGCTTGAAATGTACCAACCTGTGCAAGTTGCAAGCATGTGACAATCAAGCCCAAGAGCATAACTTGACATGATCACAGATACAGACCTGAGTGACTCAGAAACAGACGTCTGATCTTGAGTCGGGCCTTGAAATAATCTAAATACTGTACTCGTGTGCTCCACGTTCTTTCACATAAGGATCATCATCTGTTTTTTCTAGTTTTATGTACAAATGATTGCTTCAAAAGTAAAAAGTGTTGATTTGTTTCTTGAGTATCATTTTCCTTAAATTCAGAAACATCAGTCTTGCAGGTGAATCATATGGTTATTATCACCGTAGGCACAGGGATCCTGATATAAATAAACCTTTCATGTTTTATGGACATGAAACACCATACACACAAAAACATGAGTATATCTCGACAACTATATGGGCTACACCCATAATTACTCTGGTGCCTGGTGAAAGGTAAGACTTCAAATCTGGTGTCTTAAAGAAGGTAAATATCACCTAATTACTCTGGCGTGAATAGATACAGAACAGAAAAATTAAAATTTCATTTCTGTCTATGCAGAATTTTAAAAAAGAAGGTTGTAGCAGCCTCATATTTTATCTGGGGAGCCAATTATAGCATTTTTCAGTTCTTCAGTATTTTAAGAATGTATTGGATTGATTTAGACACCGTGAGTAGTCAACATGTAGTCAACATGTAGTCAACATGTAGTAACATGTTGACTACACGTTGACTACATGTAGTAACATGTAAGAGGAAGAGTTGGACAAAACATCTGTCACATGTGACAATAATCACATGTGACAATAATCACATGTGATTATTGTCACATGTTGACTACATGTTGACTACATGTAGTAACATGTAAGAGGAAGAGTTGGACAAAACATCTGTCACATGTTGACTACATGTTGACTACATGTTGACTACATGTAGTCAACATGTAGTCAACAAACAGGCACCATAGACTGTTACTGGGTTTCCACTACAGGGGTCCATATATTCAATGCATCACTAAGCTGCCAGCCAGATATAATTATTGTCACATGTGACAATAATTATATGTGACAATAATCACATGTGTGACAGTAAAGATGTTTTGTCCAACTCTTCCTCTTACAACAACATTTTAATGTCTGAGTTGTAAAAAAAAAACAATAAAATAATTTTCTTTTAAATCCTGAAAGTTTCTGAATGTTGTTTGTTCAAACTTCTGTTGGTGTGAAACTGAGTAAAAGTACTGATACTAGAGTAGAAATACTCTGTTACAAGTTAAAGTACTTCGTTACTTCTCCCGCTTCCTCTAATAAACAAACAAAGGCTCAGACTGAAGCTAACCGCGGCTAGCCGGTGTTGTGTCTCTACTGGTTTCCAATTTAACTGGTTTCCTTACCGAACAGCTGCAGATGTGCTTCGCCTCCGTCAGCAGATTCGTCACAAATTCACAAACATACACAACATATTAGTGGCGATCTTAAAGTCGCAGCCCACATCTACCACAGCGAATATGCTTCTGTCAGTGAGCACTACGTACCAGCGACATTAAAAAAAGAAAGGAAAGAAATATGATATACACAAATTTGCGTCAAGCTGGACTCGATTTCACGTCAACAAAAGACAATATAACACAAACCGCATGTCCACCTGTGTGAGCCACTGAGACTCACAGAGCGCACAGCTTTCCTCAGGTATTAGTAAATTACGTCAGCATCCAGGTAACATTTTGATTTGGGCTGACCTGAGACAACTGGTTACCCTCGGCTTGCCTTGAAAGTACCCACACATATTTATCAATGTTTCTTGTTCTTTTCCCACGAGTCTACAAACATATTCAGTGCCACATTACAGTCTGTACAACACTGCACACTGACAAAGCCTGTCATGTTTAAAAAGTGACGATCTAACTCGCTCACTGCGTACCTGTAGAGACAGAGATAACAGCATGACGTCACCTCTCTCGGACCATGGCGACATTTCTTTTAGTGTGCGTCCATAATTGTGAGTTTGTTCTTAGAGCTCATATGTCTCCATCAGAGCTAGCTGCCAGGTCGTCATACAGTGTAATACTATTATTATTGTGTCATGGTAGTTAACGCTTGTACAATTCCGTTTGCTTTTTTAAAATTTCGGCCGACTTTTTTTTTTTTACTCGGTCACGGAAGTCATTTAAAATGCAGCGAAGCATAATACTTAAATTAAAACATAGGCTACTGATGTAACACTCAAATTAGATTTTAAAAAGTGCAAGTACACAAAAAACTACTCAGTTATAGTGACGTGAGTAAATGTAAGTCCTTGCTTCACCTCTGTAATGATCCAGTGGCTGTAAGTGCTTGGTTTTTATTTACATATTATTAAGCGTATTTTGAGAGTATTTTCGAGTTAGATCGTCACTTTTTAAACATGACAGGCTTTGTCAGTGTGCAGTGTTGTGCAGACTGTAATGTGGCACTGAATATGTTTGTAGACTCGTGGAAAAAGAACAAGAAACATTGATAAATATGTGTGGGTACTTTCAAGGCAAGCCGAGGGTAACCAGTTGTCTCAGGTCAGCCCAAATCAAAATGTTACCTGGATGCTGACGTAATTTACTAATACCTGAGGAAAGCTGTGCGCTCTGTGAGTCTCAGTGGCTCACACAGGTGGACATGCGGTTTGTGTTATATTGTCTTTTGTTGACGTGAAATCGAGTCCAGCTTGACGCAAATTTGTGTATATCATATTTCTTTCCTTTCTTTTTTTAATGTCGCTGGTACGTAGTGCTCACTGACAGAAGCATATTCGCTGTGGTAGATGTGGGCTGCGACTTTAAGATCGCCACTAATATGTTGTGTATGTTTGTGAATTTGTGACGAATCTGCTGACGGAGGCGAAGCACATCTGCAGCTGTTCGGTAAGGAAACCAGTTAAATTGGAAACCAGTAGGGACACAACACCGGCTAACGTTAGCTTAGCAACATTAGCAGACAGGAAACAAACCTCTTCTTCTTCTTCTTCGCGTGTTTAAAGCCTCGTCCGTGACGTCAGGCAGCAGCTTCCGGTGTGGGTCCATCTCTGCTCCGGTTACTGAACTAAACTCTGACGGTTTGTTTTTCTGCCGTTATTTAGATCCAGCTAACGGTTCACTCTGCTAACACTGCTAATCACGGCGGTCAGACCACCGGATATGACTACTATCACTTCCGGGAAAGAATTTCAAAATAAGACTAAATGGCGGACTGGATTTCACCAGAATTTTAAAAAAAAAAGAGTGAACTCATTGACACACATGTCTCAGTTCCAGAAACTTTCATTATGTCAATTAACCAAACAAACTTTAACTTTATCTGGAGAGATAAACATCAGTATCTCAGGAGAGGAGACGCAGTGAAACATCAAATGAAGAGGTTTAAATGTAACTGATTATGAGGCAATAACTGGTACGATAAAACTAAAATGGTTAAAGCCATTCAAACAAAAGAGAAATGGTTTCTGGTTTCACATCCCTTTTAAAATATCTGCAGTGTGTGGTGGTGTTGATGTTTCGCTTCTAAATTCCATGAACATGTCCTGTTATGTTGTAAAATGATCCATGAGCACGATATATCTGGAATAACAGACACAAATTAATGAGAAGACAATCCTTGTGTTGTTGTGATGTGTCTGGTCTGTTTTACACCTCATGGATTCAAGTGGTCATTTTCTCCAATATAATGAATTCAATGAGACATTTAACACACAGTGGTGATTAAAGCAATGGTGACTATAGTAAGAGGCATGACACCTTATATGGTGTGAGCTCCACAGTTACCTTCACTTTATATCAATGACATTGATTCTAGGGAGAAATAAAATGATAAGACACGCTGTCATGTCTGAAATCCTCCCTTTACCGTTAAAAAGGAAACAGTACAGATACCTCTGTGTCCCCACCCTACCAACAACTAAAGAGAGCCATTTAAATGACGTTCATCCTTGTAATGAGTTTCTTAGACAAAGATTTAATTTTGAAAGAAATAAATGTAAATTTTGTGACCTTGAAATTGGAACACTTGAACATGTTTTTTTTGACTTCTGCAAAGGACTCTCAAGCAGCCATCTGTGCTCTGTAAGACTTTATTATGGCTAAATACTTTGTCCATAGATGTAGAGTTCAAATGTCACACCACTGTTTTTAATTTTTATGAATGAGCTATTCAATTAAAAAAAAAACAACCTTTGAAATATATAAAAACTAAACAAGCCTCATGTTTATAAAAGTTTGATTCTTGATAAAATCTCTGACTTTCTTTTCCTTCTGTTTTAATTTATTTTATGTTATAATGTTGTTCACATGATTTATACTGACTGTATGTTAGGTTTTGCTAAATGTGCTGCATCTTGACTGAAATGTTTGAATTTGTTAATAAAGATAATATAAAAAAAAAGACTAAGAAAAGACTTTTCTACTGAGTCACAGTTTAAAGGAACTTTTACACTTTTCCTGCTGACAACTTCCGGTCCTTCACACATTACTGATAATAAATATTATCAATAATCAATCATGACGTGTTGTTACAGATCAATCTACAGTAAATATTACATATGTAATATATATTACTCTGAATGATGAGTTCTTTTACCTGTGGGCGTTTTGATGATAATACTTTCCTATATCTCTGTGTGTGTGTGTGTGTGTGTGTCTATAGTTTTCTATCTAAATATGTTATTTTTATTTTCATGTCTTTATTTTTTATTTTTTCAATTTTGGTTTTATTTTTTATCATATATACAGTACAGGCCAAAAGTTTGGACACACCTTCTCATTCAATGCGTTTTCTTTATTTTCATGACTATTTACATTGTAGATTCTCACTGAAGGCATCAAAACTATGAATGAACACATGTGGAGTTATGTACTTAACAAAAAAAGGTGAAATAACTGAAAACATGTTTTATATTCTAGTTTCTTCAAAATAGCCACCCTTTGCTCTGATTACTGCTTTGCACACTCTTGGCATTCTCTCCATGAGCTTCAAGAGGTAGTCACCTGAAATGGTTTCCACTTCACAGGTGTGCCTTATCAGGGTTAATTAGTGGAATTTCTTGCTTTATCAATGGGGTTGGGACCATCAGTTGTGTTGTGCAGAAGTCAGGTTAATACACAGCCGACAGCCCTATTGGACAACTGTTAAAATTCATATTATGGCAAGAACCAATCAGCTAACTAAAGAAAAACGAGTGGCCATCATTACTTTAAGAAATGAAGGTCAGTCAGTCCGGAAAACTGCAAAAACTTTAAATGTGTCCCCAAGTGGAGTCGCAGAAACCATCAAGCGCTACAACCAAACTGGCACACATGAGGACCGACCCAGGAAAGGAAGACCAAGAGTCACCTCTGCTTCTGAGGATAAGTTCATCCGAGTCACCAGCCTCAGAAATGGCAAGTTAACAGCAGCTCAGATCAGAGACCAGATGAATGCCACACAGAGTTCTAGCAGCAGACCCATCTCTAGAACAACTGTTAAGAGGAGACTGCGCCAATCAGGCCTTCATGGTCAAATAGCTGCTAGGAAACCACTGCTAAGGAGAGGCAACAAGCAGAAGAGATTTGTTTGGGCCAAGAAACACAAGGAATGGACATTAGACCAGTGGAAATCTGTGCTTTGGTCTGATGAGTCCAAATTTGAGATCTTTGGTTCCAACCGCCGTGTCTTTGTGAGACGCAGAAAAGGTGAACGGATGGATTCCACATGCCTGGTTCCCACTGTGAAGCATGGAGGAGGAGGTGTGATGGTGTGGGGGTGTTTTGCTGGTGACACTGTTGGGGATTTATTCAAAATTGAAGGCACACTGAACCAGCATGGCTACCACAGCATCCTGCAGCGACATGCCATCCCATCCGGTTTGCGTTTAGTTGGACGATCATTTATTTTTCAACAGGACAATGACCCCAAACACACCTCCAGGCTGTGTAAGGGCTATTTGACCAAGAAGGAGAGTGATGGAGTGCTGCGGCAGATGACCTGGCCTCCACAGTCACCGGACCTGAACCCAATCCAGATGGTTTGGGGTGAGCTGGACCGCAGAGTGAAGGCAAAGGGGCCAACAAGTGCTAAACACCTCTGGGAACTCCTTCAAGACTGTTGGAAAACCATTTCAGGTGACTACCTCTTGAAGCTCATGGAGAGAATGCCAAGAGTGTGCAAAGCAGTAATCAGAGCAAAGGGTGGCTATTTTGAAGAAACTAGAATATAAAACATGTTTTCAGTTATTTCACCTTTTTTTGTTAAGTACATAACTCCACATGTGTTCATTCATAGTTTTGATGCCTTCAGTGAGAATCTACAATGTAAATAGTCATGAAAATAAAGAAAACGCATTGAATGAGAAGGTGTGTCCAAACTTTTGGCCTGTACTGTATGTCTGTTCTCTTTTGTTTTTATCATGTGTTTTATATGTAAATATTTCTGTATTTTACGTTTTGATTTTTAATGTGTATGTTTTTCATTGTTTTATGTTTTATGTGTTTTTATTTTTCATTTTTGATAGGACAGTTTTGAAACTTAGTTTTATTTCTGCGGTGTTTCGACCCCACAAACTCTGTCCAACACTCCGGTCTGAAACTTGAACATTTATTAAAAATAAAATCATCTGAACAAAAAACAGTAAAAACACAAATCATAAAAACTTTACTACAAATTATTTCACATTCGTTTCTGTGTCGTCAAAACGTTCGTCACAGTGAGACGTCAATCTGCAGTCCCTGTTTACTTCCTGCCAGCTACTGCATTAAAAACATGTTCTGGGAACGTTTGGGAACATTCCCAGAAGGTTCCAGGACAGTTATGGGAACACTGTGTTTTAGCTGGGTCTGATTTGAAGGTTTTAAGGTTTAGTTTGAAGCTGTTGACTGAATCAGAGCTTGACGTCCTCTGAACGCAGCATCACCGTGTCTTTTAGTTTGACTACATTTAGTCAACCAGAGGTGGAGGACCTGAAGGATCTGAGGGACTGACCAACATATCAGATTAACAGTCAGGAGCCAGTCCATCAAGAGATTTAAACAGTGAACAGGAAGTCGATGAAGAGCCTCTAAAACCGGAGTCATGTGTCCTCTATGTTTAGTCTTGGTGAGTCGACGTGCTGCTGCATTTTGGATCATCTGCAGTTTGTTTAAAGGTTTCTGTGAGAGGTCTGAGAACAAGGCATTAAAGTGGTCCAGTCTGCGTCAGATAAAAGCTTCTGTACTTCAGCTTTTCTAAATGTTGTTACATCAAAGTTGCTTTTCTTTTGAACCAATGATTACACACCTGTTAATGTGGTCGAAACAGCGAGACGGTTTTTCAGTTGGGCTTTTATCATGTGATGAGAATGAGATATACAGCTGAGTATCGTCAGCATAGGGTTGAACCAGGTTAGAACTGAGCCTGAAATGTTCGGATGGGTACAGAGCCGGTTTAGAAGGACGCTGCAATTAATGGTGTAAAAGCTGATACAGTGTGAATTTAAATAATTGTTGAGCTGTCGGGACACTCGCTCTCCGGTGATCTCACTCACGACAGGTGGATTAGAAATGTTCCTGAAGCTGCTTCAGACCAGAGCGTCTCTTGAGAAGAGGTTTGACCAGAGACTGATTTACACTTTCAAGAACAAAATCCTCAAAACAACTAAACACTTGTTTGAAAAATCGGATGAGGGTTGGGTCAAGATGACACGTCGAGGTGTCGAGGTCATTGACCTGAGCCGATCTTTGCCGACATGAGAAATGTGTTCCAGCTGTAAGAGAGAGGGGAGAGCTATCCGACATCACCAGGCCAGGGACTACGTTATAGTTCAACACTCTGTCTGATGTTTCTGATCCCTGAGAAAAACAGCGTGATCCTCACAACTCAGTGTGAGGCTGATCAGGTTGATCAGGTCGGGCTCTGGGTTAAGAACTGTTTTTTGGTTGTTAACAAAAACTAAACTTTTTGTGAGTTTTTAACAAGAATGAATTTCTTTGAAACAGTTTTTAACGAGACAGAAACATTTAGTAACAGTCTTTTTTTTTAACCAACAAAAGTTCTCTGTTGTCAGTCTGACGCAGTTTCACGAAGCTGCGATGGATGACGTCCGTCACACTGATGGTTCCTGAGCTGAAACAGCCGAGCAAACATTTGTCCGCAGACGCTGCAGCTAAATCCGTCCCCTCTCGTGTGCGTTCTCATGTGTGTCAGTAAGTTTCCTCTCTGAGTGAAAGACTTCTTGCAGACGGAGCAGCTGAACGGTTTCTCTCCGGTGTGTGTTCTGTCGTGCTGGACTAAGTTCTCCTTGCGATGGAATCTTTTCCCGCATACTGAGCAGCTGAATGGTTTCTCTCCAGTGTGGCTCCTCATGTGAAGCCGTAGACTCCCGCTCTGGGTGAAAGACTTCGTACAGATGGAGCAGCTAAACGGTTTCTCTCTCGTGTGGGTTCTCATGTGTTCCTGAAGATGGGCCTTTCGGGCAAATCTTTTGTCACACTCGGAGCAGCTGAACGGTTTCTCATCAGGACCACATCTCAAAGAGTCTGGTTGTAAATCTGGATCTGGATCAGAGTTCCCAGCTGGTTCTGGTCCTCCACTGTCCTCTCCACCATGACGGCCGGGACATTTATGTCTGTCGGCTTGTTGACGCCAGGCAAATCTTTCATTACAGACGCTGCAGTTGTATCGTTTCTCTCCGGTGTGAACCGTCATGTGTCTCTGTAACGTTCCACCCTGAGCGAAAGATTTCGTACACACTGAGCAGTTAAAACGTTTCTCTCCCGTGTGAGTCCGCATGTGTCGGTTCAGGTTACCTTTGAGGCCAAATCTTTTCCCGCACTCAGAGCAGCTGAACGGTTTCTTTACACCTGACTGACCCTTGGTCTCCGTCCAATCATCACTGTCATCAGTCTCAGCTTCAGAAGAGTCTCTGAGCACTGGTCGTACTTCTTCTCCTGTGTTCACTGGTTCTGGTTCTCCACCAGCTTCTGTTTTTATCTGTCGACTCTGATGAAGCTTTGCAGACTGAAGACCGACACGCTGATGATTCCTGAGCTGCGTTGATGACCTTGTGTGGATTCTCACGTGATGAACTGAGCTGGACCTGCCACGGGGTCTCGTGTCATGCAGTGAGCTATTAAACGGTTTCTCCCTGATGTGAACCATCACGTGTCTCCGCAAACTTCCTCTCTGCGTAAAAGATTTCTGACAAACCAAGCAGGTGAACGGTTTCTCTCCGGTGTGAGTCCTCATGTGGATCTTAAGTTCTCCACTGGAGCCAAACGTTTTCATGCACTCGGAGCAGCTGAACGGTTTCACGTCAGTTTTACATCTCTCGCATTTTTTAAAGGAATCCGAACCAGAGGGACGTTCTCTGGTTTCCTTCCAAAAGTCACTATCAACACTATCATCGGTACCTGGTTGTAAATCTGGACCTGGATCTGAGTTCCTGGCTGGTCCTGGTCCGCCACAGTCCTCTCTGTCAGTGTCAGACCTGTGGCCGACACACTGGTGGTCTTTCAGCTGATAGTACCAGGTGAACTTTTTGTCGCAGACTCTACAGCTGTAGATTTTGTGGACCTCCATGTGTTTGGTCAGGTAACGCCTCCAAGCGAATTCTTGACCACAGATTTGGCATCTGAACTGAGTCTGTCTAGTGTGGACCCTCATGTGCTGGACTAACGCCTCACTGTCGCTGAAACCAATGCTACACACTGAGCAGTGGAACGGTTTCACTCCTGTGTCGCACATCAGGTGAGAATCTGAGTTTTCAGTGTGACTGAACGGTTTCTCCTCGGTATTATTACTTCCTGTTTCAGTCTCAAAGACATCCTCAGTTTTCACGTGGTTCTGAGCATGTTTGTAAAAATTACCAAGGTTATTTTCAGCCTTGTTATCAAAGACTTTTTTATATCTCTGATATGTGAACCCTGACTGAGGTTCTCTGGTTTCCGTCCAATCGTCACTGTCGTCAGTCTCAGCTTCAGAAGAGTCTCTGATCTTGTCTTGTGAATGTGGATCTGGATCTGAATTCCTGACTGGACCTGGTCCTCCACAATCCTCTCCATCAGCTTCTGTATTTACGTGTTCAGTTGGAGTTCGTTGCGAGGACTGACTGCCAACACATTTGTGTCGTGTCACCAGCTGACAAGTGGCAAATGTTTTGTGACAAACGTCGCAGCCGAATGGTTTCTCTCCGCTGTGGATGGTCGTGTGTTGTGTCAGCTGCACCTTCTGGATAAATCTTTTCCCACACACTGAGCAGCTGAATGGTTTCTCTCCAGTGTGAATTTTCATGTGCAGCTGTAAACCTCCGCCCTGTGCGAAAGACTTCTTACAGACAGAGCAGCTGAACGGTTTCTCTCCGGTGTGCGTCCTCATGTGTCCCTTCAGATGTATTGTTGTGCCAAATCTTTTCCCACATTCAGAGCAGCTGAACGGTTTCTCTCCTGTATGAGTCCTAATGTGTTCCCTCAGATGAGCCTTGGTGCTAATTTTTTTCCCGCACCTGGAGCAGGTAAATGGTTTCTTTAAACCTGACGGTTCCTTGGTCTCTGTCCAATCATCACTGTTGTCAGTCTCAGCTTCGGAACAGTCTCTGGTCCTGTCATCAGTATCTGGGTAAGGTTCAGGAGAGTCTTCAGGCGCTGGTCCTGCTCCTGGTCCTCCACAGTGGTGTCCCTCAGACTGAGGTTTCTCTTCATCATCTTCACTCTTCACAGGGACAAGAGTGAATGTGAACTTGGTGATATCAGCCTCCTCCAGCCCTTGAAGCTGCTCTCCCTCCTGACTGCTCCAGAGTTCCTCCTCTTCCTCTTTAATGTGTGGGGGCTCTGGGTCCTCCTGGTCCACACTGGAGCTCCACTCCTGCTGCTCAGGGGGAACCTCTTCTTTAACCACCAACAGCTGCTGCTGGACCTCTGCACCAAATAGGAAACAGGAAACAGAGACAAATTGTCATTTGATGCCAGGTGAGCAACCTGACACACTGCAGGATATAGTGCCCACACAACTCTATTTTCACACATT